>NC_039267.1:8370700-8515818 GCF_003368295.1 Carassius auratus | reverse complement strand
TTTGAGGTGACCTGGCAATCTTTGCTGCCCTCTGCTGGTTGCTCACTGCTGGGGTTGCGAATACGATCCAGACTGCTGTGTGCTATAATGGCAGGGCTAGGGCTCAGACTACCTACAGCAAGGACAGAGACACCTGTCGTAGTCCTGGATTTGCCGTTGTTTACAGTCTGTCCAGATACTGTGGTAGTCCTCAGTTCACCAGGAGCATCTGGTGGGTGCTTCAGCTGAGGTGGTGTCTGCTCAGATGGTGATGGCTGGGAACTTTCAGAAGATCCAATCTCCTCATATGTGTGGCTGGCCACTCGCTCTCCGACCCCAGGCTATTGAATGTGGCAGCTCACCATTGAGCCCAGGAAACTCTTTGTAAACAGCTAGGTTATCGTACGCACTGGATTAATCACAATGGGAACTTTCACTGCTTTTTTGGAGCTGCGTGCATATGCAGGCTCATCACGGATGATGATGGGAAACGGGGGCATGCCAGCATTGTTGCTAGCTGTTAAATTTGATCTCAGACAAGTTAGGCGATTTAGTTGGGACTGTGCGGGCTGAGCTGAAGCCTGCAGTTGGAGATGTGGGAGCTGATTTGTGATTGATGAGTCTTGGAGCGGCACTGCCGCTTGTTAAATCAACTTTGGGGATCTTTTGTCGAGGGCTGGTGCAAGACGTCCACACTTCTGGTAAACGGATGCTGCCGGGTTTTGTGCGGAAACCACTGGGTCCTCCAGAGGCAGAACTTGGAGGAGACTGAGGCGTCAGCAGAGACAATGAAAACAGATGGAGATGCCACAGGTGAAAACCGGCGATCTGGGGGACTGGGGCGAGGTGAGTGAGACAGGACAGGGTTCAGCAGAAGAGCAAAGCACAACACTGGGCCCACTTAACTTTGGAGTGCTTTCACTTGATTGAGTGTGTTCATCTTTAGTGGCCATAGAGGCAGACACATCCACCACCGTATAGGGCTTACAGATAGAGTCTTCTCGAGATTCACTACTCGATAAGGCTTGGCCTGCTCCTCAGTTGGGCTGAAGCTGATTGTTGATTGGCTGGCCTGGCAAAGCTTGTGAAGAGCCCCACCCTCTCTCTGAACTCCATCTTGTTTCTTCCAGTCGGATGGCTAGAACAGCTTTATGCGTTTCATTGGAATTTGGCGAAACTCAGTCCTTTGGCTGAGGGTTCTTTGCTAGGTGGGAAAGGATGACCATGTCTCTGGTCACCATGCCCCTACTGCTGCCAGCGCAGTTTTCGTCGGGCAGAGAAATCAAGGAATCAGGTGAGGTGGTGGACTCAGAAGTGGACAAAAAGCCACTACCCTGGTGGTCAGAGGTGTAAGACAGTAGAGCAGGAGCTCCATTTGAAGTCAACAGATGGATATCCATTGAGAATCTCATCATAACTGTCATCGTAATCCACTGCACAGAACCGTTGCAGTGAACGGTTGCTGTAGAGGCACTGTATTCCACTTCTTCCCTACAGCAAAGGGAACCGGGGACAGTGTAGCTGCACGGAAATTGGCGAACCTAGGTTGACCCCGCATTCGTATCCCCATTGCTAGCAACTCCTCATCGCTTTCATCCCAACTATCATGCTCTCCATCGTCGTCATCCTCATCATCACTCTCATCCTCCTCATCGTCGCCATCACTGGAGAATTCTGGATAACAGAAACGTCCTCCCTCAGAGCTGATGACCTCAGCACTGTCACTGAGGGAAACACGTTTCATTGCTCCTCTACCAGTACTCCCAACATGGATACAGCTTGATGCTGGAAGGCCCCTCTCTAATGAGCGCCGGTATGAACTGCCGATCCGGCCAAAGAAGTCATCTCTACTTGAGCTTGGAGAAGGTCCCAGGCCAGCAATCTCTTTTAGCACATCCGTAAGTCCGTTGTTGTTGCTGCTAGTTGGCTGTGGTGAAATTGCACCATATGCCTCTGCTTGCCCGACCAAATCCTCCCCTTGGTTGTTGTTTGTCCTTGTGGGTCTTGAGCTGTTCTGGCTGTTTTGGTTCCACACAGTGAAAGGTGAGCTTTTATTGACCCGCTGCGCTCCCTCCGTAAGCCTTGGCACATTTCCCTCAGAGTCCAACCCTGGTGGGGAGCATGGCAGCATCATGGTAGGCTTTACTGCAATGGTAGGCTTCTTGGCGACAGGGTGGGCGGACCTGTCCTGCACGGGATGAGGAAATACTCCTCTGGCTCTTTGTGAGTCTGGCACTGATGTTTGTCTTGCTCTCACTGGCAGCATTGGCTTGCTCTGGAGGCCGGTGAAGACTCTTGGGCTTAAAGCAGTTTTTGCACTCCCCTGGTTTCCACACATGTTCAGTGAAGGTGTTGCATGCAGACATGACTGCAGGGCAGTGCCACAGCGTCAGTGGACAGAAATCCCTCCATCACACACACAAATGAAAGGCTGAACGTCTCTTTCACACACAGTTTACGAACTGTGCACTCAGTACCTGTAAAAAAAGAATAACAGAGTCAGCCAGTGCAATTCTGAAACCAAATGTAATCACTGTTTTCATCTCACATAAAGGCTGTTGAATCAAGCACTCATTACTCTTTTCCAGCAGGGGTCAGAGTTTGACTCGTAACATGAATGTCTAGTGTCTCTCTCTTTTACACATGCAAACACAGGCTGCCAGACTCTCACAGCTCTATTTTTGGATCACAACGCAATGCTGAGCAGGTTGCAGGTAAACATCATGCCTTTGACATACTGACACCACATATACAGACACAGTCGAACATGTACAATTATAACTTGTGGGGACCCCACAGGTTTTTATTGTTGGTACAGAACAAATCCTCCCCTACCATGTATAGTCACATTTACATGTTTAGATTTGAAGACATAATTTGCCTATTTAAGATCCTTTTCTTTCTTTTTTTTTACCTGAGGACAATCCTAACAAGTCCGTTTAAAAGGGATTTACTTTATTTATGAGGACATTTTTCTAGCCCTCACAAGTAGTGAAACAATTGCATCTGTTGTACTGTGTCCTATGTCTCCCAACATTTTGAAACACTTTAAATTTTCCAAACCCCCAGAAACAATATGCTACCTTATCATACTGGGTTGAAAAATAATTTATAAAAACTTGCAGAGAGTTAACATTTAGGGACTAGAGATTGGATATTAGCTCTGTTTTCCATAAACAGCAGAATGACACTCACTTTTATGTGTTACAGGAACATAAATGAGTGCTCAGAGGATTTTACTAACTCTTAATTTTGGACCTGTTGCCGGGCCAATTGTTAAGAGCAATGACCGTCAAAGAAAGCTCATGGGGGTCAGATCATCGGGGGTCATCATGTCGCCATGGAGCGTACCACACATCTAAAAAAATTCAGATGAACACAACACACACAGACACAAATTATCTAACAGAGGATCTTCTGTTCACTTGCTCATAATCCTGATATAAATCATAGGCAGGACCCACTCGCTGCACAAAAACTGAATAGACTTTTAGAATTACTATGCCTTTATAAGCAAATTAAAAGGTTAAAAGTTTAATTAAACAGTGCCTGTCAATTACTTCAGGGGTCATTACGTCTGTACTTGCCTTCTTGATGGAAAAACAGAAACTCATTATTGATAAATCATAATAAAACTAATCTGGCTATAGATTTTACTGTTTGGAAGATGTGGATTTGGACTAACTGAAACTAAACTGCTATAACATCTATAAAACCTCATTAGCTTTAAATCCATTAAAACATAATAAGTATTTCTTTTACAGAGAAGCAAATGACATATAATCTAAAGCAGGATTTAGGAGCCACATAAAAAACCCACTTTAATCTCTCAAACAATCATGCACACATTTACTAAGTCTCTTAAGCTCTGTGTTTCTCTTATTTTCTTTGACCGCTGCAGTACTTGAGGGTTAACAAAGCTCCATCTCATTGTCATGCCTGTATTAGCGAGTGAGCGTGTGTCTAGGGGCAGATATATTTTTGTGCTCTCTGCCTTAATCCCATCTGCAGACTGAGAACAACATTCCATTGCACAACATCTGAGATTAATGAGAGAGAGAGAGAGAGACAGACACAAAGCGAGACAGGAAGCAAGAGAGGACAGACAGAATGTTCTCTGGAGGATGCAGCAGCTCATGGGTTAATGAAGCTCTTTATGGCTTTCAGAAACATCTCTCCACCCCTTAATTTCCCTCCTCATAGTTCATGTCACTTCTGCTCTTTTCCTCCACTGTTCTTTTTTCACAATTTTGGTGACTCAAGTCTGTATTTCCTTGCTGCATACTGAACACACTGGATCTTTGATCATTCTGATCAGTTTTCTGCTTCTGACGCTCCTTAATGCTTTCAGTCTTTTTTATGTGTCAGCTGTACTTGAACCACCAACGGTTACTGTACTGTAAGTTATCAGAAAAGGTCTAAGCTAGAAAAATGCAGAGCTGGACATTGTGTGCATAATCACACCAGATGTCCTCAGCACAAAATCAAACAGGCAGTGAACAAGAGATGTGATGTTTTTTAGAGGTGCCAGGAAATGTGGCACAGCTGTCTAGCTAGGGAACATGATTCTACATTCGCTGGGAAAATCACAAAATCAGTGGGGTTTATTCATATAATGCTCCCCCGGTTTGACGAATATAGGACAAAACTGTGTAATGAGTCCCATTTTCAGTACGTTAAGAAGTTTTTTGTTCTCTGGCTCCTTCACTGAGTCTCTCTCATGTTTCACATACCTGAGTGATGACATCACTCCAACTTCTCCAATCTAAACTCCACCCTCTCACTCTCCAGAGCTGCCTATGTGTGTGACGCTCAGTTACTGAGAAGTGTGGGGTTTTCAGTTTATAGATGCTACAGCCAATCAGCCAATACTGATCTAGAGGAACTACAACAGACAGAGTTATGGCAGAGCAGTTACAGAGTTACAGATTATGGTTACAGAATAATGATTTGGCCTGGATGTAAAATTACAGCAGATATAGAGATACAGCAGTAACTAGAGCAGGTGTAGAGTTACAGCATAGAGAAGGTATACAATTACTGCAGATTATGTATGTGTAGAATCACAGCAGCTAAAGCAGGTAGATTCAGTAGAACTAAATCTTCAGTTGAGTAAATACAGATTTATAGCAGCTAGAGTGGTTATAACTTAACAGCAGTAGCTAGATCAGATATAGAGTTACAGAAGATTGAGCAGGTACAGAGTAACAGAAGCTAGAGCAAATGTAGAGTTACAGCAGATTTAGTAGGTAATAAATTTATAATAGAGCTGATTTTGAGTTAAAGTAATTACAGTAATCTAATTATGCTACAGGTTTACAGTAACTAGAGCGGTTATAAAGTTATAGCAGTGACTAAAGCAAGATTAGAGTAACAAGCTAGAGCGACAGCAGAATGAATATTTATAAAATAACAGACAGAGCTGATATAGAGTTAAAGTAGCAGTACAGGTAGAAATGTTACAGCAGATTACGTACATTTACAGAAGCTACAGCATTTGTAGTGTTACAGCAGTAACAAGAGCTGGTAGAGGATTACAGAAGATCTAGCAGATACAGAGTAACAGAAGCTAGAGCAAATGGAGAGCTACAGAATATTGAGTGTAAAATGATAGTAATTATAGGTGATATAGTGTTACAGTAACTAAAGTAGACAGGTGTTATAGCAGCTAGAGCAGTTATAGAGTTACAACAGTAACTAGAGCAGATATAGAGTAACAGAACAGTTACAATTAAGGGGTGCACAATAAATATCGGCTGATAATTAATGCCCATCTCTTCAGTAAAGCCGGGTTCTCACCTTCATTATCAGCATGGATTTGCGCAGCTTGTCAGTTAACAATGACTCTGTGTAGTAACAGCTGCTCTATGTGAAATCTCACACCTGATGAAATTTAGAGCTGACTAGAGAACCGGCTTTACTGACGAGATGTGCATTAATTAGGGGTGTCACGATTCTCCAAATCCTCGATTCGATTGCATTTTCGATTCTAAGGTTCACGGTTCGATTCGATTCTCGATTTTTACATTTATTCTTTTTAAAGCACAGATTGTCATTTTTCAAAACTAGACTTTTATGTAATATAATATCTGACCTTTGTTTGCAATGTACCACATTACACTGTCAAATTTAAAACTTTTATTAACAACATAATGTAACAATAACTTATATCTTTAGTCAATTGAAAACTTAAAATAAACTGCCATCCAGTTTCTCTTTTGTAAGTGCAGTCACAAAAGATGACATTCAAGTTCATAACAAAACAAACAAAAACAATAAAAAAGACTAAACTAACCTTCAAATATCACGATGTATCTATTTAAAAGATTAAAGATAAATCACTTGTTAAACACTTCACTGTCATTCATTTAGATTTATATATATATATATATATATATATATATATATATATATATATATTATGTATGTATGAACAGTATGTGTGTGTGTGTGTGTGTGTGTGTGTGCATCAATACAGTCTGTAAAATATGTGTATCTCTTATTACAAGACTGCAATCACTAGCAATCAGAAGAATTCCAGTTAATCAAGTATCTACAAAAGATCTCTCTATAAACAATGCATTAAATTACATTAAAGACAAAAATAAATTAAACAAGCAAAAGAAATGATTACTCGCATGTATCTGGTCCACTGATGAAGTCATGGGTCAAGTCAAGTGAATTATTACTCATTTTCTAACAGGCGTCAAAAACTGACTTTAGGAAAAGGGGAATAACCAATGACATTTGAGATAACAACTAAAACAGCAAGCCCTGCCCCACGACTGACAAAAATAAAATTGTTCGCGCGAGCAGAGGAGAGATGATCGAGCGCGAGGATGTGGGGAATGCGCACGCGGCGCGAGGGCTTTTATTGCGCGCAGAGTACATGTCACGCGGCGCGCGAGAGTTTGAAATGAGGCTCGCGGGGCTCCCGTTTCTTCGCATCCGATTCAGTTTTCCTCTCGCGGAAGCCAAATAGCGCGCGCGCCAGCATCAGTTGAATGCTTGGTTATTTTTGTCATTGATTTGCCGTCATACAACATGGGGGCACGGCAGCATCGACGATTCCATTTTTTAATTCGAAGTTCGGAGACTGTGACTTAATTTCGATCGATTTCGATTTAAAATCGAAATCGTGACACCGCCTAGCATTAATTATCGGCCGATATTTATCATGCACCCTTAGTTACAATTAGCAAAACAGCAGCTAGAGAAAATAAAGAGTTATAGTTGATGGACGTTGTAAAGTTTTAGAGTATTTTGCAATAGTGTTCCAAAAAAAACACCATAAAATAAAAAATAAAACATTTTCCCCAAAAAATCTACAGGAAGAAAAACCACGTGCCTTAGCAAAAAATGCACATTCATATTCACTACACACAACCAATTACATCAAACAGATCTAGAACGAAAACCAAACAACTAACCAAATTATTTTTGATCCACCACCAACGCGGCAGTGTTGCTTGTGAACAACAGGATGCACGTTCACTGTGCTAGCACAAGACTGGATTGGAAACGACTCAACACCGCTGGCAGGTCTTGCTGGGTTACCATGACAACCTAAAAGCCCATGCACACAGACCCTGAAATGCAGGTTCCAAAATTACTCTTCTTCACAACTTGGAGCAAAAATGTCTCTATGCTCTGAGCGATTAAGGCAGCATCTAAGATCATTAAAACCTTTAAACCCTGAGCCTGAGATCTAAACACATCCTTCCACATTCCAACAAACATTTGACCCAGAGATGCTCTAAACCGCACAACCAGCCTGACCCAGCGAATCAAGTTTTTTCAGCTTCCTGAATACAGCTGGCACCTTTCTAGAATAATCGGCACCTGATAACACACAATTAATCTCCATCACTGTCTGCTATGAAGCAGAATAGCGCTCATGGGCTCTTAAACAACAAATCCATAAACAAGCAACAAAGAAACAGCCAGGGAGAAAGTACTTACAAACATGATTTCCTCCACATTCCTAAACAAATTAACTTGGGAAAACCTGATTCGTGGGAAAGCTAAGAGGAAAAAGACATTACGACAAAATCCATTATGACATTAGAAGCTTTTTACTCTGCTTGGAGTCTCTCTGCCTGCATTTAAATGATGTTTAAATGAATCCCCTGGTCCAGTATGTTACTCAGTGACCGATGGGACAGCAGGATGATGTTCTTGGCCAACAGAAAACCATTATCTATCAGTGTCATGTAAAGTGCCGTGCCAAGTCTTTACGTCATTCAATCTGAACTGATGGCTGCTGGTGGTTGGCTCCCTACTGTCTGACTAAATCGTTGCAACAGTGAGTGCATTATAGTGACCTATTTGAGAGAAATGCACCATGGGATCTATAGGTTGCATATTATAGGTTGCATTATAGGTTGCATAATATTCTGTATTCTGCTAAAAATAAATCATTGATGGGACTATTTTATTTTGCTCCCTGAAGCATCGTGCTAATATATAATTATATTATATAATTAATATATAACGATACATATATTAGTGCTGTCAAATGATTAATCGTGTTAAATCACATCTAGGGATGAACCAGAATTTTAGATTTTTCGAATATTCGTTTGGTGGGTTGGCATTTGATTTTCAAATTTGGGATTTATAATATGCTTATATAATTTTTTTTTTTTTACACCTGGCATTCCCCTTGAAACCGTTATCATTCGTGCTTGAATATGAATCACCCATGAGTGAACATCATGAACGACATGGTTCAGTTAATCTGGAAGAGACCTCAGCTGTGTGGGAGCATTTTTATTAAGTAAGGACAAGACAAAGACAATGTACCAAATATGCGATTTGAAACTGGCCTAGCACAACATCACATCAATTTTGAAAAATCACCTGACTTCTGTAAAAAAAAATACACTTATAGTATATTGTTGGTGTTTAAAAAAAAGCCGCTTTTAACCACCATGTTAAAGCTGCGGTAGGGAACTTTTGACACTCTAGCGGTTAATAAACAGAACTGCTTGCATCTTGCGGAAGAGGGTTAGGAACTACTTCTCTCTGTTTATGTCTATGAAGAATCACAAAGGTACTGGGTTACTCCGCCGCGGTACCCCTGAAGCAATCTAAAATAGTCTGAATATAAACACTTATTATAGGTGCACCCTAGTGATTTAGGACAAGCTAAAAACACGGTTTGGAAAATTGATTCATGGTGTACTCACTTATTATATACATTTTTCTACATTTTGAACACAAACAAAGTTACGGACCGCAGCTCTGATTGGTTGATTTCTTACCGGGAGCGGTCCGTAACTGCAAATGGCAATAGGACCACTGAGCTTGAACAGCTTGATTTTTTTAACAGATTATCTGTCTCATGTTCTACTGTCAGTACATAATGACAGGTTTCATATATATGTAAAAAATATATATTTACAAAAGTTACCTACTGCACCTTTAATCAGTAATTTTACAATAAACTTTTATTTTATTTTATGGCAGATTCCGACCAAGAAATACCAACATGTTGACTTTATGTGGCTTAAAAATAATTAATTTTGTATGTTTGTATGTTGGGCGCTCAAGTTTGTTATTTCAAATGTGGTATGCACGCTCATAATGGAAGAGACACGTTTTCCACGTTTTTATGCGAGACATTGTGAACGGCCCCTAATACTATCAGTTAAAGTTTTTTTTTTTTTTTGCTGCACGGTTATAAAAATAATAATAAATAAATAAATAAATAAATAAATAAATAAAATATGTGTGTGTGTGTTAACTCACTGGGTGCGTTGACACATGCAACCACACGCCTACAGACATATTTAGCTTAGCAAGCCAAATGAAGCGAGCGAAAAGTAGGAAAAAAAAGTACCCCGCAGCAGCTAAAGTCTGACTACAATGGACGCGACAAAGCGACAGATAAAAATCATTTGAAATTTGTGTACATCATTTGAAATTTGAGTGCGTCATGATTAAAACGCAGCAGCAGTTTACTGTTGGTAATTTGTCAGCTAACGCCGCGCCACATCCAGTGTAGAAATAAATATTATATGAAATGTATTGAATTGTATATATAAAAATGTATATATATATAAATATATATATATATATATATATATATATATATATATATATATATATATATATATATATATATATATATATATATATATATAGTTATTTTATATTTATTTAATTTATTAATTATAAAAAATAAGTTTAACTTTTATGGTTTTAATTTTAGTTAACTATTATACCCTGAAGTTTGTTTAGGTCTTTTTTCTTAGAAAATGTTATTGATGACTAAAAAATCAGTAGTTCAGATTTGTCCAATCAAATTCTCTATAGAATAAATATTTCCCTCTCCCTAAAACCACTGCCAATGGAGTAGCAATTTGAAAATAAAATGTAAATGCGGGGAGGGATTTTTGCGCATTACAGAATGAACTCTTATTTCAAAAGATCAAGAAAAATCTAGTTTACATCCTGTGTCTCCTTTAATGATTTATTGATCACCTGTGAGCTTGTGTAATACAAGCAATTGCCAAGTAACATTTCTCCTAATCTGACCCAACAGTGCTTGAACGCGCATCTCTCCATTTTTTCTGAAGACAAATGAGAGAGGGCTGATCAGCCTGAATCCCAATGGAAACAAAAGCACGTAGCTCATGTTTAACATTGGTGTTAGAGGAACATGCTCGGTCCGAGTCATGCATGCAGATTAACCATTGTGTATGTGTGTGTGCATCAAAGGGATGACAGATTCCCTCAGTGAGCCGAATACAGGATCAAAGCTTTACTCTAATCACACAGTGAATAATAATGAGAAACTGATCTGCAGCGCACACACATGCGTACGCACTGGCATCCTCCAGCAGTGTGCATGCAGCTTCCATATGGGAGCGTTACATAACCAAATCATCTTCACTACACAATAGTTTCATCTTACTATTTTTATTCCATCCATCGCTCCAGTCTCTCCCTCGCTCAGTGGGTGATCGATTCTGCATATGATTAACAAACCCATGACTGAAAGTATTCAGTAGATGTTTACTGGAGAGCTAAACACACTAGGACAGGGAATTCATGAATAAGGCACACAGATAATGCGAATTCGCACATACAAACAGCTGCTCCAAATCACTGAGAAGGGCAACATTATAGGCCTGTTCCAAAAACTAGTGAGCTGCCTACATTATTCACAATATTTGTGAGATCTGGAAGACTCTACACACTCTATATGTAGGGCCCAATGAAATCTATCATAAACTATCTACATTCTAATTCATTGAATTTTACATAATTTTACATCAATTTATTAAAAAAATAAAAATAAAAACTAGTATTCTTTTCTGGTAAATATTCCTTAAAAATAATGTTTTAATTATTTCCATCAAAGTTTCTTCAAAACCAAACCTTTATTTTGATGGTTTGCTCGGAAGACCTTTAAGTTTATACAAGACAATAGATTTCTCAAAAGAAACCATAAAATTTGCGTGATTCTCAGAGCAGTTATTGAGATTATCTTCATGTATTTATTTCCTCATTTCCTCAGTGCCAAAAACATAGCAAGCATCATGCACGATTCACTATGTATGTAGTAAACGAAACGCACATTTACGTCATTAATTCACAAAGAGACGCAGACCATGGAGGATTCATATTTAAATATTCATTTTGCAGCTTAATATCTACAGACAATAGTCCATATCATGTTTTAATTTAAGTGTACTGACCTACATTTGATTTCCGCATTACTGTCTGCGGCACACTAAAGGCCACAACATACTTATGTCAAAGTTCTGCTGTATTTTTTGCACATACATAAAAATGATAAATGAATGGAAATACCTGAGCAGTGGTATACCAATAGCTAAACATCCCAATTTATGCAATAAACTGATTTAAAGCCAGCAGTGTTTACTTGTGATTGATCTTGACGGGTTGAACAAAAGAAATGAACCGCAGAAGATTTCCATGTCAAAGAAGGCGGAGCCCCAGAGCCACACCTACCTGTTATTTAATCGCCACAGACCAATGGTAGTTTGAAGGTGTTTACCAAGATCCAAAACACTTCATTTTAGCTTGATCTTGTTTGAAATGACATCACACCACTGTGTTCTTTAAATTCGCTATTTTTCTCTATTCAATTAATTGTAATTACATGTTTCTCTCACGCTGTCCACATCGTGATTTTTTATTTTTATTAAATCACAACGCATTTTGGATTTTACTTCGTAAAGGATTTATGAAAAAAACAGCAATATGGAGGGTTACAGAACGAAACTGAATGCAAAGGTTTTATAATGCGATTTTAAACCTGACAGCATCTAAAAAAAACAAAAAAACAATGCTCATAAGTGGGATGCTAATAAAGCCAACATGGTATGATGCAACTGACAATGCTGGTGTCTCAAAAGAAACATTTAAAGAGGAAATGTTTTGGAAATGTTTTTACCATGTATTCTGTTTAACAGCTAAATTAGAGGACATTAATTAAATAAGCTAAAATCCACACAAGAAATATATGTTCTATGTAATAAAAATAAAATAAAACATTATCTAAATGTAATAGCTTTCTCTGCTTCTGAAAAGACCTTTTCTTTCTACTGAGGTAAACTAAGGCTGCAGAGGCAGAGAAAAATACCATTATCTGATAATAGGCTGCTTTGTCTTGCTTCCTACCAAGGTTTCTTTCTCAGACCATCTACCTTTTCCTTGGCACTGACCTTGGCTTGCTCACTGAAGACTTCAAGTCCCTATTCTCTGTAAAGCTGCTTTGGAATGATTTGCATTAAATAAAGAAAGGTGCTGTGCAAACAAATTCAAATTTAGTCATACTGATTTTCATGATAACCATGATGGATACAATCAAGTCCCCACCCTAAATTATTTCCCACTTACTATTCAGTTTTACTCGGATATGTGTCACATTACGTATGTTGCCATTTCTGTCATGAAAATATTAAGAATGAGATGGGAGTTATTTTCCAGTAGGAAAGGGAGAGAGTGATATCGCCATAATTTCCAGCATCCTGTCGCACAGCTGCAATAACAGGCCAGCCTGAGCAGGACTGGGTGAAGTCGAATGATACAAACAGCCTTCAGGATTACACCGGGCCCCTGGGGGCCACCATGGCCTCTGATCTTCCTGCACGCATTAAGCCGGTCAAAGCAGCTGTCCTGAGGAAATACTGTGAGAATTCAAACACACACACACACACACACACAGGCTTTGAACTCGCCCTTTATGTTTCATCAAGTAATCAATACCTGAACCACAACAGACCCTAAACTGATCCAGCTTATTCCGGACAAGATACGCCCTCTTAGACAGGAGGTGATTTAATGGACTCGTAGCCAAATGGGCCTGTTTACGTCCAGAAACATAAAATAAAAAAATTCTGTGAGTAATCCCATCGATGTACTTCCTCTTTCAGGATTATAAAAACTATAATATTTGTCCTTAATGTAAATGAGAATTAAAAAACTTTTTAGGGCTACAAAGGGTTAGTTCACCCAAAATGAAAAATTCTGTCATTAATTTCTCACCCTCATGTTGTTTCAAACCTGTAAGACCTTCATTCATCTTCAAAACACAAATTTAGATCTTTTTGATGGAATCATAGAGCTCTCTGATCCTCCCATATAGACTGCAATGTAAGAACATAATTTTTGTATTTTTTTTTTATAACATATAATCTCAAATTTATCAAATTGATCAAACTTCAATATCAGATGTCCAAGTGCCAAAATGGTGCAGCAGTATCCAATTTAATGTTGTAGTTGTCTGAATATTTTCATGGTTTCCTTGGACAACCGTAATGTCCAGCGACACAAACTGCTCGAATCCGAACCCGAAACTCCCCCTTCTCCTCTCAAAGTCAGACCTTACAAACACACTCTGAGATGCACACAGGAGCAACAGAATTATATACAAACAAACGTTCCCTCAGATAAGATGTGTGACATGCTATTCTGATTAAAGAACAACTGAAACGTGATTCACACGCACACACAGATGTGTGTCGGTACGTTTTGCGAACCTTTGTGTGAGTGTTGGTAGCATGTTCTCATGCCACGGCACATTCCAAACGCGTCTAAGACTGAACACCAGCTACAGTGATAGAAACCAGAGGAATTCAGTGCTGTCACCCACTCGAGTGTGTGCGTGAGAGAGGTCTTTGCAAGGGCAGCATTTTATTCGCCGTAATTGGTGTTTGAGTGCCATTTGGCTGATTCACTGAATGCTTTTAACCATTTCTCAACCATTCGTTGCGAGCCGATCTCGAACTGATACAGATATTACCCATTTTTCGGGGGTTTAGTGTGCGTTTGTGTGCTCACAGGATGTGGCTTTGGGGAAACAGATCCCAGACTGCATTTCTCAGTCGCCATAATGGCCTCACTATCGGCCAATCAGCATCCACAACCAATTATGGCATTATGACCTCAAAATCTCCCTGGAGATAAACAAAAAAGCAAGACAAAGACAAGCAAGCCCATATTTTCACATTCAGGGAAGTACATCAGCTAGATACCTAAAAAACACAAGCACAATTCTATATAAGGTGTTTTCCTTTGGGCTGTGAGTAGGCGCTAGAGCTTTATAAGGGAGCAGGACTAATATTTACACTACAGGTCAGGGAATGTGTGTGTTTGTGCTACAAATGTTTATATGAGCACTCACACACACCCATTAGAATAATCACTTCCTATGGGTTTAATAATAAGACAGGGTGGGGGTTCGTACATCACTTCCTGTTGGGGTGAGTGACAGGAAGTCCCTGAAGTTTAAATGAGCCTGTATAATTAACAATCTTCAAAATACTTGCTGCTCAGTGCAGAGCTTTTTTTAAAATGCATTAGTGTGCAATGTTATTTTCAGTCACACCTCGATGTTTGATTTAACATGTTGAATCAAATTATTATCTTGTTTTTCAAATTTTATGGCAAGCGTCCTAAAAAGGAGACTAGAAATGGAGTATTATATTGAGGGATACTGGATTCCTTGCAACGTACTTCACATTTATGCAAGTATGCAAATGCTTATCCATCGCAAGCCTTCTGTAAATGCTTAAAGGTGCAGTACACCCAAAACTGAAAATTTTGTCCTCATTTACTTACACTCAAGTTTCATTTGTCGGATGAATGCAAAATATATTTTATGTATTTTTTATTTATATTGATGAAATCTGAGAGTTTTCTCACCCTGCATAGACAGCAATGCAACTACCACTTTCAAGGCACAGAAAGGTAGGAAGGACATCATTTGCCGCGTTTCCACCGAAATTACCCGGAACATTTGTACCAGGAACTTTTTTTCCCAGGAACTTTCTTCCCCCCAGACCTGTTGTTTTCTGCGTTTCCACCGCGGTGTAAAGTACCCGGGGAGATTAGGCAAATAGACTGGTGACGTAGGTCTGCGTGTTTCAAAGTACCGCTGATTTAAAAAAAAAAAAAAAAAAAAAAAAAAGGTACGCTGATTTTGGACGTGCATCATCGGTAGTTAGTTCTGACTTCGTGCATTCGACTGGGGAGTGTGATGTCAGCGACGACGCGAATCCTGTAATTTTCCTCTCTGTATATTTACAATAAAACGAAATAGGATATAAAATACCACTGCCTCCTTTGGTTTTCATTTAAGCATAATAACAGCTGCAGAAATGTACTTAGTTCAGGGATATGTGTATATGCAGCCATTACAATGAAACGAAATATTATATTTATAATATTATATTATAATATTTTGTTTTCATTTTAACATATAGATAAATTGAATACAGACCAAAGAAAACCTGTTAGATTTACCCCGCAGCTGAATTATGTTATGTTTAACCACTAAAGAGACATCAGAGCCAGCGGCACATATCAGAAGATCTGTCCGAGATGAGGCTGCTCTCTGCGGATACATGAGGACTGAGCTTCCGCTGATCGAGTGGAGCTCACCGTCTACGAGATCGGCGAAACACATTTTTAAATAGGCGCTGTCTTTATAAATAAACCATAGATTTGAGTTTTAAACAACTACATTCTCGCCTGAAATACTTTTAAAATTACATTTCATGACACAATAACAGTAATATTTGAAAATGATCCAAATAAATGGTGTTTGAACTCAACCAATGCTGCGTGAACTCAGATCGCTTTGGCTACTGTTATTTTCCCCTCAGTATATTTACAATAAAACTAAATAGGATATAAAATACCACTGCCTCCTTTCGTTTTCATTTAAACATAATAACAGCTGCAGAAATGTACTTAGTTCAGGGATATGTGTAATGTTAAATACAGCCATTGCAATGAAACGAAATATTATATAGACTTGCCTTTTTTATTTTAATTTTAACATATAGATAAATTGAATACAGACCAAAGAAAACCTGTTAGATTTACCCCGCAGCTGAATTATATTTTATGTTTAACCACTGAAGAGACATCAGAGCCAGCGGCACATATCAGAAGATCTATCCGAGATGAGGCTGCTCTCTGCGGATACATGAGGACTGAGCTCCCGCTGATCGAGTGGAGATTACCGTCTCTGAGATCGGCGAAACACATTTTTAAATAGGCGCTGTCTTTATAAATAAACCACAGATTTGAGTTTTAAACAACTACATTCTCGCCTGAAATACTTTTAAAATTACATTTCATGACACAATAACAGTAATATTTTGAAAATGTTGATTCGAATAAATGGTGGTTGAACTCAACCAATGCTGCGTGAACTCAACCAATCAGAATGTTTAGCGCCAAAGTCCCGCCCCCGAAAGTTCCGGAACTTTGAAAAAGTACCACCTCGCCAGCAGGGACTTTCTGAGGGGCATTTTTTTACCCGGAACTTTATTTAGTTCCTGGTTCCTGCGGTGGAAACACACCAAGTACCAGGCCAAAGTCTCTAGTTCCTGGGTAAAGTTCCTGCGGTGGAAACGCGGCTATTAAAATTGTCCATGTGACGTCAGCGGTTAAACTGTAATTTAATGAAGCTCTGAAAATACTTTTTTATTGTGTATTGTGCACTTTCTTATGGTTGAACTACTGGTGTCACATGGCCTATTTAAACATGTCCTTAATACATTTCTGGGCCTTGAATGTGGTAGTTGCATTGATGTCTAAGAAGGGCCAGAAATCTCTTTAAAATTTTCTTTAAAAATATCTCAATTTGTGTTTCAAAGACGAAGAAAGGTCTCACGGGTTTGGAACGACATGAGGGTGAGTTACATTTTTTAAATTTTTAGGTGGAATATCGCTTTAATGCATTAATTTACAGAACTAAATTTTTTAATTTATCTAAAATATAGTAAAAACAAAAACACTATTGACAACTCATAACACTCACAAAAAGCCACTAGAAGAGGCATGACAACACTGAATGATCAAACCAATGTCAATAAACTTGTTTGGTTCGACTGAATCAAACTCAAGTTTGTTTCCCCTTTTGGTGCGGATCGATTTGGCAGGTGTGAATACAGCAATCGCACTCGGGTGCGGATCAAACAACCTACAGAGACCCGGCTGAAGAAGTGGTCTAAGTCCGGTTCAAAATGAACTCTGGTATGGTTCATGTAAGGCAGGGGTGGGGAACGTTGATCTTGGAGGGCCACTATCCTGCAGAGTTTAACTCCAACCCAATACCTACCTGTATCCTGAAGACCTTGATTAGCTTGTTCAGGTGTGTTTGATTAGGGTTGGAGCTAAACTCTGCAGGGACACAGGCCCTCCAGGATCAACATTCCCCACCCCTGGTTTAAGGTGTGAACATTTCCCCAAGCAATTGCACAAATCATGTTCAAGAACAGACAGCTAACACATATAGTGCTGTTGTTTGCATTTCAATGGCTTAAATTACTTGTTTTTGAACTGCAATGCTTAAAAACGCGTCCAGATAATGAGTTTTTGAGACCATGGCGCACAGCAACATGACGTGAGTGCACATAATAGGCTAAAGTCCCAGCAAAAATTACCATGAATTTGTCAGGGTGACATAGTAAGGGGATATTTTAATTATTTATTAATAAACTAGTGTTTTCCGACTCCGAAGTTGACGATCCTGACTTGCCATCTCCTCATTAGACGTGCCTTTAGAAAAAGATGCATGTGCTTGAGAACTTCTGTCCAATGAATGAATGACCTTATCACACGTGTGGTTTCGTTTAAAATTTCTGGTTCACTTGCAAAAGGGGCAGTGTGAAAGCAAACCACACCAAATTAAAATAAAATCAACACTGTATTTGGCCTGGACCAAAGCAAGTGAACTAGCAGACTTTCCTGGTGTGAATAGACCCTTAATGTAAGCAAATCTACAAATAAGAAAACAGTACTTTCCAATGCGCACTTGGAGAGTAAATCAGTAGTCCTTGCCTGTTTAATAAGAACTTTGAACTTTGAACAGTCTAGGTCAAATCGGGAATAGAAAGCCATTAAAAATAAAATGAAATGAAAGAATGAAAAGGAAAAAAGCTGGCCCTGAGAGTGTTTCAGCCTGAAAACCCTTTGTTCGTTTATGTATGAGTGTGAGAGTGTTAATGGGCAGGCAATTATGCAACCTTGATGGGAAACTTTAGAGTGAACGAGTGGCAGCACTACAGTTCTAAAATATCAGCATTAACACATTTTCAGCCTACACGGCTTTCAATGCCAATCTCAAACCACCTCCACTCTTTCTTTCTCACTGTCTGCCTCTTTCCTTTGGCATTTCACATTCCCTCTGTTATTCTGAACGCCCGTGGGCTGTAGCTCTCTTTCCCTCATGCTTGTTTGATAACATCTTCTCTTACTTTTATCCTAAGGTGGTTCTGCAAAGATCTAAAACTCTTTTTTTTTTTTTATTCCACTAGATAGTTTGTATGAAATCAGGTTCATTCAACTTCACTTCCTGACCCTCGGGCCAAGCCAAATGCAGTTCAGGGTGGCCAGAGTCTGGAAACTTATAAAAGAGCCTGAGACGACAGACAAGATTTTAGGAGCTGATATGGAGTGGAGCAGGGGGTGGGGCCTATGTGCAATGGGGCGGGGCCTCTAATATGGGGGGAGCAGCCAAGACCCCAGCACAGGAAGAACCCACGTGTGAACCAAGCCAATTCAAGCAAATTCCTATTCAATGACAGCAAGAAAGAACCATCTCCACGACAATTGGGGCAAATCAGGGCAGCCCGTCTGGAGGAAACATGTTTTTCATATCAGGATTTCCAACGGGATCATTTAAAGAAAAGCATGCTGTCATCAGGATTGTGAAGGCGTCTTGGCGGTGACATCATGTATGATATCACCCACTATTATTAAGCCTTATATTCCCACTGTGGATTAACAGAACATAAAACATGCCAGTAAATCAAATTTAGGTCCTGAGGTGCTACGACAGGCAGATGGTGTGTGTTATCCACTGGAAGACACACACACACACATACACGTAAACAGATCTTGGATCAGTGCGTAAGACTCCCGTTTCACTCAGAGTTTCGAGTCAACATCAAATGAAACTGCATCAGAGTTCAGAAAGGTTTTATTGAGACGGTTTTTGCAGACCCTGCCAGGATTAGCTGCACTTC
This sequence comes from Carassius auratus, assembly GCF_003368295.1. Classification (NCBI taxonomy): domain Eukaryota; kingdom Metazoa; phylum Chordata; class Actinopteri; order Cypriniformes; family Cyprinidae; genus Carassius; species Carassius auratus. The sequence continues at coordinate 8,496,319 of NC_039267.1, read as the reverse complement.
ATTCAGAGTAGCCTTGAGCTAACTGGCACACTGTTGCTATGGGAACTGCTGATGTTGTCGTCATGATGTCATTTTGACTGAAACTCAAAATTCATATAACTAATATCATCACTGTGGAGATGATCACGTACTATGACGAATGCCAATTCACATACTTCAGCATACTAAGGATGTGTGCATGAATAGTCATTTAGTAAAAACACCATTCAAACCACAAAAATGGATTTTCCTCGGCACCTCCGCTTGAAATGTACTTTCCAACCGATTCCTTCCCTAAATCTTGCTCTTAAAATTGAATATACTGGATGGTACCTAATTATGATGCCGAGGAAATGCCATGTGCTTCCAAGTAGCAATATTTTGTTTTTTATTGGTATATTTGGTTTTTATTGAAGTAATGCATCCACAGGATGAAATTAATCCTTGTTACAAGCTAAATTTGTGTACTTTTTTTTTAACAGTCGTGGGTATTTTTGCTCATCTACCCATCTTAGATTGACATTTAACGAGAAATGCCATTGCTCAGATGCAAAGTGTAAACCTAAAGAACTACATCAAAACCAAAGCTGTCAATTTACATGACTGGCTGTTTGTTCGGGAAAGACTCTGTAGACTTTAATCAGGGTATCACCATATTTAAAGGTGTAGTTCACTTCCAGAATGAAAATTTCCCAATGATTTACTCACCCCCATGTCATCCAAGATGTTCATGTCTTTCTTTCTTCAGTTGAAAAGTTTTTGTTTTTTTTTGACTGAAAGAAAGACATGAACAGCTTGGATGTCATGGGGGTGAGTAAATCATGAAGTGAACTACTCATTTAATTTTCGACAGGAAGAAAAACAAAGTTGTGAGGGAAAGAAATAAAGTGCGTTCAATCGATTTTACTGTCATTTAACAACATACCTTTTCTTCAGCTGACAAAAAGTATTTCCAAAAAGTAGACAAAATCTCCATAAAACAGTTAAGAGTTGTGAAAACTCTAGGCCTTTAATGCAGTGTGTGTGCACCATTACAAAGACCGTCCCTCACAATTTTGGTTTCATCTGTTTTAAACTCAATATGGCATCTATCCTGACTAGATTTGCTAAGAGTGACTTGCCATAGTGATTTTATTAAGAATAAGACACAATGGTACCAATCTTGCATACTACACAGGTGGGATAGCATGAGGATTGGGATTCAGCCTCTCTCTTTTTGTGAAATATGAAGCCTCTTATGTGCAAAACAACAACTTATGTTTATATTGTAATCAGTTGCAAAATTATTATAAGTAATAACATATCAATAAACTATATATGTATATCATGTCACTCCAAATCTGTATGACCATTTTCACAAAGTTAATTTTAATTAAACCAAAGAGATTTGAATATAAAACATTGAATACAAAAACAGATTTTTCATTTTTGGATGAACAATCCTTTTAATACCGATGTGTTGACAAAATATTCAGGCTATCCAGTGCCAGAAAATATATGGTCTTGCTCATCCCCATTATCTTTTGATTTATGACAAGGCACTAAATATGATTACTAACAGCATCACGTCAGCGGACAGCTATTGACTTCTGTAAAGCGCAAGAACTAATGTGCACAAATGAAATCCTGCCCCGCACAATAAAGCTTCATTGAACTTGAACTTGCGAGAGAGTCAAACCGCTCTGGGAGTGTTTGGGCACAGGGCTAGCAGAGGTGTATATTTAAACCTGTCTGGCTGAAACTAAAGATTATGTGTGTCTCATACCAAACACCTGAGGCAAAACGCTCCCATAACTCTCTGTCTGTCCATCCGACTCACGCCAGCTACAGACTCAACGCACAACAAACACCTTTCTGTCATCATGTGTGTCAACACACCACCTGTTATTTGACAAATGCACTAATGCTATTTTCACACACAGGTATGTGTGTTAGTGTTTTGTTTGTGAATGCATGTGTTTGAATTATATGACAGCACTGATATGTTTGATTTGCTTATCTGTTATGACTCTCACACATCAAACTGACAGCGATTTAATCACCAGCGATTGTCTGGTCACTTTATGACCATCAAATCCACTTCCATTCAACACTGTTTTGTTGCTATCAGTGTGAACGCCTCTAATGGGTTGGGTTTAATTACCCAGAGTTCATATGAAGGGATGACTGTGTCTGGTTAATAAAATCTGATCTTTGTTCAACACCCTGTTTTCAGTCAGGTCCTGATCTGATTCAGAGTCTTCACTCTGTGAAAATAATCACACACACACACACACACACACACTCCTCCCCAGGGTGCCCATCACACCTGTTTCCTAGAGCTCAAATCCTTCCCCAACCAACTCACAACTATTCACCGAAACACATAACTCCACTTAAAGCCTGTGGATCGACTCTAGTCTTCTTAATTTGATGTTTCTATAAGCTCTGCAGTCACCTCACGAAAATTCACCATGGTAACTAACTAACCACAGTTTCCATTAAACTACTAAAGAGATTGTTAAAGGACTAGTTCACCCAAAAACTAAAAATGTACTTAAAAACTACTCACCATCTGGCCATTCAAGATTTAGATGAGTTTCTTTCCTCATCAAATTAGGACAAATTTGGCATTACATCACCTGCTCACCAATGGATCCTCTGTAGTGAATGGGTGCCGTCAGAATGAGAGACCCAACGCAGTAAAACATCACAATATTAGTAATCCTCAAGCTGCATCCTTGTAATAAACAAATCCATCAAGACAGTTTTAACCTCCAAACTGTTGCCGTCAGATAAAATACTGTGCACTTATTGCTTTCTCCAATGAAAAATTATCTTGTTTAATCAGGGGAGAAATATGCACGGATCACGCACCGTTTACAAACGAAAACAGCTCTATAGTATACAAATATTTGTTGGATTTTGATTCAAGAGGACAACAGAGGATGCTCTTTTTCACTGAAGGAAGTGTTATCATGGATTACGGAGTCGTATTTTTGCAAAAAGTGACGGTTTAAAAATGCTTTGATTAATGTGTTCATTTAAAAACAAGCAGCTTTTTGTTTCACAAGATGTTAAGCGATGCACTGGAGTGGTGTGGATTATTGTGATGTTTTTATCAGTCGTTTGGACTGTCATTCCGACGGCACCCATTCACTGCAGAGGATCCATTGGTGAGCAAGTGATGTAACAATGAAGAAACAAACTCATCTACATCTTTGATGGCCTGCGGGTGAGTAAAACTTTGGCAAATTTCCATTTTTGGGTGAAGTATTCCTTTAAGATTTTGGTAACTTGCTCAGCAAAAATATCTGATAACCAAGGTGGCCAATAATATGTTATAATATAATACAATTTCTAAAAAGTAAATAATAAGTGCTAAAAAATAAGTTAAAATATTTTACACAACATTTTACTCTGAAAATATGCGCATAACAATAACTCAATAATGACACCCATATGATTTAACACTCACTGCCTTTTCATTGCCTGTGCCCTCTGGATACAAATACTGCAATTCCTGTTTATCATCTTTCAAAAGCATTGAAAAATTACATTATGCGTCAATGGTATTAATAACAGCATATAAATTATGCATGCATAACGTGTAAGCTCATTTCTTTCCAAACTATTTGGCAGTTAAGACAACAACAACAACAAAAAAAAAGCCAAATCATCCGATCCATATTAATGACAACTGAGAAGATACGATAAAACATACCATTTCTGAAATATATGTTTTCTTTACAGTTGCTGAAGGGAAAGCTGATATTGAAAACGGATCAGACTCAACAGCATCCTGACAGAAGCACTGAGGAATTCTCCAGAACTGGCTTCAGATCTAACGTTCCTCAGGTTTTCCTTCATGGACTTTCCAGAGAAAATAACACTTTATCTCCTCGCCGAATGATTTGGCATAAATGACACTTTATTCCTTCCACAGAATAATTACCCCAGAAGCTGTTACGCACCGCAATCAGTCATAAACTGCCTTCTGGTTCAGTTTAACCGTTTAACCACCACAGCACAAACGTTTAACGGCCCTTCTTGAATATTTAACTCCTTAAACTGACACTAAAGTGTTTTGAAAATCAAAGCTGCGCGTCACCGTCCCGCGTCTCTCGCGTCTCGCTAGTTTATATGCGCCATTCGCACGCGCTGATGCGTCTCGCGGAGCGCCGCGTGGATCTTTCTGTGCAACTCCGTAACTTACGAACTTTCTGCTCTTACCTGCTCTTGAACGACAAGGCTCTTCTCACGAACCCGCGTGCGCCATCGTAATCCAGATATCGCTGAACTGTCGTTAAACTGAACGTGGGCTCTGGTGGGTATTTTAATCGGGAGAAACGCGTGATAACACGTCCGCGATCCGCCGCTCCGTTAACGTCGCTCGAGCCCTGCTGCACGGGGACGCGCGGAGGGCAGGGCGCTGTGGACGCGCACTTGGTGTTGGAATGTCGGAGACGCGCGTTGCTTCCAGCCAGTTTGGCTTTTTCTTTCTTCTGAGATTTGAAGAACATTAATAATCGTGATTAAAATTACATTTTGAGGCAAACTGTAGTTTGAAATGGGAAATGCATCTCATTATAAAGAAAGACTTGCGGGTGTTTCATTTAGAATGTTTTTAATTACATTTAATACAAAATACGTGATAGTGGAAGCAATTCAATGTATTAATTATTGTTTTGCATAAACTGTGCATGTGACCCTGGACCACAAAACCAGACATAAGGGTCAATTTGTTTGAAATTGATATTTTAGATTATCTGAAATCTGAATAAATAATACATTAAGAAATTAAATTAGAATTTTTTTTTTATTTAATCTTTAAATTTTGATTTAATCTGTTCATTGAAGTATGGTTTGTTAGGACAACATCTGATCGAGATACAACTATTTGAAAATGGAATCTGATGGTGCAAAAAAAAAAAAAAGAGAAGAAAATGGCCTTTTATGCTGTCCAAATTAAGTCCTTGGCAATGCATATTACTAATAAAAAATTAAGTTTTTATATATTAATGGTAGGAAATTTACAAAATGTCTTAATGAAACATGATCTTTACTTAATATCCTAATGATTTTTTGGCATAAAAGAAAAAATTATAATTTTGACCCATTTGTATTTTTGGCTATTTATACTATTTATATTTATACTATTTATTACAACTGTAATACATTTTGAAGCCAAAAGTAAAATCTAAACAAAGGCTATAAACAAACTAAACCCCATCAATTTCAGTGTCACCATCATCAATCACCCAAAAAAGTAAATTATGTTATTAATACTCACCCTCATGTCCTTCCAAACCATGTGACATGAGTGCTTCAACCGTAATATTATGACGCTACAAGAATACTTTCTGTGTGCAAAGAAAACAAAAATAATGACCTAATTCAACAATTTCTACTCTTCCGTGTCAGTCTATGATATGCGTTCACAAGACACTTTCGGGAGAACGATCCCTTTAAGTTTGCAACAACTCTTTCAGTCTTGATTTAAAAGCATTTGAGTGATCAAAGTTCACAAGAGCGTAATTATCAACACAATGAGGCTGTAAATGCAGACTAGTGAGTAGACGAGTTTACCTTTTTGTGGTGATGACTTTTAACAAACCTGACAACACTTAGCATTGTAGCATTTAGCAATTTGCGGTAACATGACTTTTTCCAGAAAGTAAAACCTTTTAAAAAAAATCACAAGGGGGTCTCTATTTATGTTGTAGTATAAAAAACAAGTACATTTGATGAATATTTTGAACAAAAGATTATTATTTTGAGCTTGTGTTCTCCAAAGACCATATTTCTTGCAAAAAAATGAAAAAACCCAGTGACTTCAGGACGATGGAACATAAAATGCTAAAATGCTAACTCATTTGGGGTTTGACCTTTTGAAAAATACATCATCCCTGAAGCATTCAGGTGCATTATGGGTTTTTTAGAGGTGTATTAAGGGTTGTTTTCAAGCTAATGTCTACTGATAACGTCAGAAAGCACATTCAAAATGATGGGAACCTTCTGATGAAATCATTCAACATATCTTTATTTTAGAAACTTCAGTAATCTCATAGCATTCTGGTTGAGATCTGATGAACTAATGCTGCTAAATTCGAAACCATTCCATACCGTATTTACTATTTTTATGCAGCTTATTTGACCATTATGCAGCTTGACAGCTGCTGGCTGCTATATGCGTTTCATTGTTATAAAAAAGAGGAGCGTGAACATTCTGCCTTACGTTCTTCTTTTGTGCTCCACTGAGAAAAGAAAGACATAAATTATTCCTCAAAGCCTATAGCTATTTCTTTTTGCGTCGTCTGAAACTCATGCATAAACCATCACTCCAAGATGAATCTAATACATAACTGACCGTAGCTCTGCATGAAATATCTCCATGAGCTTTGAGAAGTATTTTTTTTTCTTCCCAAAACCACATTTATAGCAGAATACTGAAGAATGAGAATGACAGAAGTAGACCGTCATCAGTCCAGAAACGCAGGGAAATCCTATTCCCCCATGACAGGACAAAAGCTGATTCAGAGAAAGTGTTGCTGAGCTCATTGTGTGTGGGTTATTGGTTTGTGTGACTCCATTGTCTGCGGGTTCAGGGTGGATGTTCAGTATAAGAGACAGGAAATGAGCTCCACATCTCATGACTCACACTCGCCACATCCTAAACCTGACGAATCCCCTCTCCTCTCCTCTCCTATCCTCTTTAATATGTCGTCTCTCTCATTTGAGGAAATGAAAAACATCTTGAGGGGAAAGGGAGTCTCATTTTATGATATGATTATGAGTTCTTGCATTCAGCTGGATCTCTGAGCTCAAACAGAAAGACTAAGATCAGCCGTCACTTTTCCCTTTCGGAGAAAGAGAAAGAAAGGAGACGATTCCATGGTTTTTAAACATGAGAGTTTAAAGGAAAAGTTTACCAAAAATGGCATGCTGTTACAAAACCAAGATCCCTATTGGGTTTTTCTGGGGAACACAAAAAGAGATTTTTAAATGCATATAGATAGTTCTGTCCTTTTTAATTGCAAGCAATGGGGGACCAGAGATTCAAGGTGTTTTTTTTTTTTTAAGATGCAAAAATTCTAAAGGTAATAAAGGTAGTCCATACAACTATATTCAAAGGGTTTTGAAAATATACTAGAGCACTGGTGAAAATTTAGTTTGTTTAAATTTTTTTGGTAATCACTGAGTCAGTAAGTTGAACTTTAGAACCAGAGTCTGATTCACAAATGAATCATTCAAACTGGTTTTGTGATAAACTGATTCACTGACAAGATCCAGTTCAAATGAATTAGCTGTGCACAAATCAGACATGCAGCATTTTTTTTTCTACATAAGAGTTCTGAACAACAGAAAATGATGTAAATTATGACAATTTAAAATTCTATTTTTTTTATGAACTATGCCTTTAACATTTAATTTTAGAGCGTGAAGGACACAAGGTTTAAAAGGAAGTTAGTTCATCTGACCTTCCTGTGCAACGGATGCCTTGCACTCCATTGCTGACGGATGACAGGAAGTCCTGCTGTCTGACAGGAAATGGACGTGACAACAAATAGGAAATTACACAGGTCCCAGAACTGCCAGTGCAGCTGTAGCCAATCTCAAAATTATGAATTCCTCCTAGAGTTGCCAACAACAACAACAGCTGAGAAATTATGAAGATTTTAAAGACAAAAGTAAACATTTAAAAAAGTAAACCTTTGAAGAAATCAATTGCATTTATATCTAGCAATTCTGACTTTTTTCCCTCAGAATTACAAAAGAAAAAAGGAATTTAACGATATTCCGCAATGAAATAAAAGATTAAAAAAGTTAACTGCTAACTTTTGTAATATTTTATTCCATTGCGGAAACAAGCTTTCATTCTAAACGGAATTGAGCTGAATAATGTCAGTTGTAGTTGTTTTCCAGCAGAATTTTAAATGGTTTCATATTTGAAGTTCACATGATCAATGATATTGGTCAATATTATCTTCCTACTCATTACTGTGAGTCTGCTAGTTTATACTAGTTTATACAGCACTCTTGCATTAAATAAAAACACCAGAGTCACCGTACCTCACCCCAGACATTGGTTTTATTAATATTATCCTTAATTAATTCACACCTGTTATGCCCAACTGGGTTACAGCTGTTCAGCAGCAGCCTTCCAGAGTGTGTGCAGCTCAGAAAACTAGAACACTGCTGTCTCAAGCGCTCCCTCCCAGAAGGAACAAAATCAAATTAATTAATGGCAAGAGTCAGACACTCATCAATATCTTCATACATTAGCTTTATTGAATTCTTCAAATGTGGCGAATATACAGGGAATTCAGAAACTCCAGCACCAAGACACAAGCTACTCTCGTCTCACGGATACAACATTTCACTTTCTTACGTAACAAGAAAGAAATTACAAGTATAAAATTGAGCTTAAAAACAAAAGGACATGTATACATGCAGATGAAACCACACCTTTGCTAAAATAATGTTTTTTTTTTGTGTAAATTTTATAAAGTGTCAGGAATGCATGGCAAATGTGAATTGCTAAATAAAAAAATAAAATAAAAAATGAGCAGATAAAAACGATATTGTAAAAAAATAAATAACAGGGAGCAATTGAATATTTGCTTGCCACAAAATGTGGTCATAGCAGGAAAGGAGGAGGGGCTACTGCGTGAGGGGCGGGGCCTCTCAATTACCTGCAGGCGAATCAGAGCAGTGCATTATCACACTCTGGTTATTATCCAGACAGAAAGCAGGAGTAGTGTGGTTGAAGCTACCTGTCGAGGCGGTTGACCACATCCCTGACGGTGCTGATCAGGTGCTGGTTCTCCTGTGGGCTGGACAGAATGATGCCGTGAAGCTTCTTCATGTAAGAGTCGATGGAATCAAGTGTGGGAGTCTCGCCGCTGCCTGCAGGCACACGGGAAAAAGACTGTCAGGAAAAGTACACCTTATAGTAACATCTGATTCATAGATGAAACATCCTTCTTAGAAATAGAAACAGAGAGCTTTTATTGCCATGATATAGCACTTTCTGTTTGAATTTCTGTTTCTGTTCCTAAGGATTTTATCATTACATCATCTGATTCACAGAAGAAACCTCCTTCTAGTCTCTTATTTTTAAGATTTAGGATCATAAAGTTTGTATAGACCAAACAAATACAATTGAGAAACTTGTTTAGGAATATAACAAAGCAAGTTCAATGACAGAACCATAAACCAAATCATTTTTGACTGATTTTTACTGAAAGTATTTTGTTGAAAATGCATTATATTTATAATATATATTTTTAAAAGGCAAGGCAAGTTTATTTATAAAGTGCATTTCTTACACAATGGTTATTCAAAGTGCTTTACATAAATCACAATCTTAATTTTAATCTTAATTTTTAATATATGTTTTTATCATTATTCAGCAAGGATATCAGTTGCTCAAATGTGACCGAACAGACATTTATCATTTATATAGGAATCGAGTATTTCTCTAACACAACTGAATCATGACTCAAATGAACTGAATCACTGAAGCAATTCAAACAAAAACGAAATCTCTAAAGTGAATCAGACTGCTCAGATGAACCCAGCTGGTCGAGGTTTTCTCAGTGAGCTCTGCAAGTGTGTGTGTGTGTGTCTCACCGGGCAGGGGGACGGTAGAGAAGCTGTGTGTGAGGGCCGAGCGCAGGGTGTCCAGGTGCTGCTGCAGGAGGCCGTTTCGTGTTCGTTCCTGCTGCACGTCTCCTTCCAGACGCTCCACAGCCGAGCGCATGCTCTCCACATGCTTCTGCAGCGCCGCATTACGCTCCTCATACTCCATATTGGTCTTTCTCAGCTGCCGCAGTTCAGCCTCACGCGCTACAACACACACACAATCAACGAGCGTGCATCCCACCATTACACACAGACTCACACATTCAGCAGCACTCCGCTCTCACCTTTACTGTGATTCAGAAACTCTTCAGTGAATATGGGAATATCAAACACGGAGCGGTCCTTTATCCCCAGATCCTTCTGAGAGACAGACTTCATTTACTTTGAGGACAGAATGAAATCATTGCTCAAACTGCCTTAGATTAGTCGTAGATAGACCCTCTCACAATCTGCACCCGCAGAATTACAATGTTCCTCATTTCCTCTGCCATTAGCAAGATTGTTAGTGAAATATTTTGGCTAAAATTATCATGTTTCAGCTACCAATAACAGTGTAGTAAACTCAACACTATTTAACACAAATTTAAATACCCACTTTGACCTACACAAATCTATTTTCCAGTTGATTGTTATTATTGGATAATTTTATAAGGAGCATAACCTATTATATATTTTATATATATATATATATATATATTTGTTTTTTACTGGAAATTAATAGAAATAAAAACATTAAATTAAAATAGTAAAACCCTATGGAAATATGTTTAAATAGGTATATAATAGTAATGGCCTTGCCTTGAATAATTTAAGATAAAAAAAAAATCCATGATTGTTATTAGTTTTGTGGTTAATAGATAATTTCATAAAAATATTTTCATGAAATTTTATATAACATTTTACTTTTATTGAGTTTTCCATGACTTTCCAATTACTTTTTTTTACCATTTTATTAATTTTTTTCAGTAGTTTAAGATTAAAATAATTTTACATTTATAAAATCATAGCTAATTAAATATTTCAGAAAAATAAAAATAGTTATATTCCAATTTTCCAAGACTTTAAGTTTTATTAATTTCTGTGACTTTTCTAGTCACATTCCATAAGTTTATGATTACTTAAACGTTTCATTAAAATAACTTTATAAAATGTAAAAAAATTATTTACGAATTATTTTTTTTAGTTAGTATTGTACTTTTTAAATAAATAAAAATGACAAAAATTCATAAAAAAATAAATAAAAGTAATTTGCCATGATTTTTCCAGTCTTTTGTGATTATTATGTAACATATAAATAATCATTGTACAAAAATGGCAAATTAAATATTTCAGAATAATATAGAAACATATAAAATATAAACCCCGATGTCGACTAAAGATTTAAGATTTGACCTCTTTATTTTCATTTTCCCATAACATTCCCAGACTTGAAAACTGAAGCGATCTGTTAATTCCAGGTTTTCTTTGACCTGAAAATAAGTGCAGACTCTGTGTGGGCTCGGTATTGATATTTTACCTCATGAAGCGATTCACCAGGCGCCTGCCTTCCAGCATCTGATAAAGAGTGCGAGAGAGGAATTTTAGATGAGACAAGTGATTTGCGATGCTGCACATTTTGTCAGTCTCTTCATTTCTATTTTTGCTTTACTGTGTAGCAGCACCTTCTGTGAAACCTCACTGGTCCACAATCCTGCTCCGCATTGCTTTACAGTTACCTGACTGCCACTCTTCTCTACAGCTTTGTCTAAATTCACCTGCCAACAGTTCTTTAGGACTGTGCCTTAGATTGCCTGTGTTCGCACCTCCTCTGTGTCTCTTTCCTTTTTGTTTCTCTTGCACCTTCCTGCTGAAGTGTTTATAGGCTTCAGTCTTCTGATACTGCTCCAGTTCTCTCATGTAGCGCTCCTTGTCTTTGTCCGCTTCATCCAGATACCGCTGACACAGAACGAGACAGAGAGTGATGTCAGTCTCCACAGAGGTTTTAAACTTTATCTTTAACACACGTATTACACACGTGTGTATCCTGACCTGTTTCTCTTCCGGAGGCAGTTTGCTCCACTCATTCCCGAGCATCCTGGTGATCTCTGGGAAAGGCACGTCTGGTCTCTCCGCCCTCAGCTGCTCGCGGCGCTCATTCATGAAGCGCACGTATCCTGTTAACGGGGCTTTGGGGGCATTACTGTCCTTCAGGGGCTTCTTCCTCCTCCTGCCTTTGGTCCAGCTGCTCCTGCGAGGTTTCTGTCATAAACACCATTCACATGAACATTGCTCCACCTGTGCGAAGCTCAGCGATCACATGATCTGCTCACCTCCTCTCCGTTACGCTGGCTGCTGTTGTCTGTGTTGGCCCCTGGTGACCCGCTCTGCTCCTCCATGACCTCTGACCTTTAGTTACACATTGAGCAGTGATGTAAAAAAAGAGAACATGACTGGACTCAACATTTAAAAATAATTCAGAGCTACCCTAATTAAACTATATATGCACATGTACAATATTTGATTGTAATTATGTTAGTTGATTACATGCATACTACTATAAGTTTCTCTTTTTTTAAGTTATTATACTCACTTGAGTATATTATACTCATCATGAGTACAACTTAAACATAGACATGGTTAAACATATGCGAAATGTAAATAAGATATACAAATAAAATAGATTAAAAAAGACATAAAATGTTTTAGATATTTATGTGCATTCTGTTACATAATAAAACATCTACATAAATAAAATATAAAATTTATTAAAGTTCATAAAAACTAAATTATTTGTTATGTCAAAAAATGTGTTCCTGTAAACATATACAAATTTCTTTATTACTATATAAAATAATTATGTATACACATATCACACACAAACACACACACACATATATATAGATCTTATTTAGCTTAATAAGCTATATAAGATAAATAAGATGATAATGGCTTTATATATTTAAATAACAATGTAACGTTATATATACATCGCGCGCGCACACACACACACACACACACACACATATATATTACATAATATAAATTATATAAATATAATTTACGTTACTAAAATTAAATTTGACTAAAATTAACATTGCAGTGGTTTTATGAATACAGTACCAGCATTACTACCATGTTTTTTTTTTGGACATGTACTATGATGATATCTTCATTTTTATTCTTATTTTAAGTAACGTTACTATAGTAAATTGATATAAAAATTATTTAGTCTCCTGGTATTATACTACAGTACAGACACAGTACTTTCTAGAGGATCGACCAGAAGACAGTAAAGACTCATAATCTAAGCGATGCATTCCAATGATGCAAAGCCAGCCAGACATCAATCATCTCACCTGTAGTTTGAGCTGAGGCTGGAATCGGGTGAAAAATTGCGTCTTTAATGTGTTTTTCGCGCGTTTTTTTCAGGAATTTTACAGAAGAAAAATATTCCGACTCAAAACAATGCAGGGAGCCGGCCGACGTCATCACGCGGCGACAGGAAGCCAGACGGCTCCGTCACGCGCTCTCAGCCCTGTCAGATCCTTCATCACAATCTTCATCCTACTCATCATCATCATCATCATCATCATCGCCGCCTCAGTGAAAGCGCTCGATCGCGGACGCGTTCTCTGAAACGGTGGAGCACCGCTGAAGTTTAATCGGGGTTTGGAGAGATTCTGTTGTACTGCGGAGTTTCTGTTGTACTGCGGAATGCTTTCTGTTGTACTGCGGAGCTTCTGTCACGAAAACAAATTCCTCGTATGTGTGAACATACCTGGCAATAAAGCTCATTCTGATTCTGATTCTGATTCTGATTAGCGGAGTGTTGCTGCCCTCCGCTGGCCACTGGCTGCAACTGACTTAACGGCTGTTAAAAATCCGTTAAAAACAACAACAACGTGGTGAGAATAAAATATAACACCATCATTCGAATATTTCATATATATATATATATATATATATATATATCACTATTTCATATACTGTCTAGTCAATTTTGCTGCCACTTTTATGACGCTTTTTCAAAACCCTTTTCGATTTAAAACTTAAGAGAAATTATTAATTAATATTACACTGTATTATTATTTCCTGTTTCTTGTCCTATGGTGTAATGCAAAAAGTGAAAAAGAAACTGAATCGTCTTTCTGCCTTTACCACGTGACTATGAACAACATCATATCTCACCAATCAAAAACAACTTTGCAGCCAGTATGCCCCTCCCACTTTGTAACGTCATGTTTTGCTGTAGGAATTTAATTTCTTTGCCACACTGCCATCTTCTGGCCACATATTGCATGTTCATCGATAATAATCATAGACAGTAAAAGATAATAATAGATCCCGTTTGTTACTTTCCTGTATTATTACCTGTATTATCCTGTCATTTTCTGCTCATTCATAGTTCATTTAATCAAGACGTAATATAAAATCGATCTTGTTTGAATAAATTATAAAAAATAAATATGTATTTTTAATTTAACAAATATTTTAATAAATTACAGTTAATTTCCATAATAATAATAATACGGTTAATAAATCAATAATAATAAACTACAGTATTTGCTGGAGCCAGCCCTTCTTTTTCCCACATTTTATTAAACTGACATGTTCACCAGACCTGTTATTTTATTTGGACACTGTCAGATCAGGTTCACACCCCGACTCTGTCTTCACAGCAGGTCTAAAGTAACCCAAAGTGTTGAAGGAAGGTGTGAATTACAGATGACTGTGTATGTGCTGAGGGTGAAGACAATTCATGTTTCCATAAACACTTTCCATTATGTCGGAAAGAATTACAGACAGTCTGAAATTGTGCTGAAGGCTGTAATTAATCCATGTGGTCTGAGGGATCAGTTTCCTGTCTGTATGAATGATATCACAGTGACAGATAGTCTTTCTGCTGCTGCTGCTCAGGCCTCGGGGCTCGGGGAATGTGAACATCATTTCATGAAGTTAATGAGGTGACCCTTTCCTGGGATGGGGGCATGTTTTTGTTGTTTATTATTGGTTTGGAAAATTAAGGTAGCTGCTTTTATAGCTGAGATCCTGGAATGGTTTGGCTTCAGGATGAAGATTTTACACACAACAGTCAAGTGTTGACCAATAATAATAAAAAAAAAATATATATATATCCTTAAAAAAAAAAAAAAAAAGGTTACATTAAATGAAAATAAATAAAATGAAAAATGAAATAAAATGAAGATAAAATATTAAATTACAATAACAATAAAATACATTAATATTAAAAAATCTAAAATTACATAAAATTATAATTAAAATATGTAATAATAATAACAATTTAATGATAAATAATAATAATAATAATAATAATAATAATGTGTATCATTAAATTTAACCAAATTAAATGAAATGGCAAAAAGTACAAAAATGATAAAAATGTGATTACAATATTTAGAATTTATCATAAAAAAAACACTAAAACTAATAATTTGGGAATAAATAATAATATAGGTATCATTAAACTAAATCAAACTAAATATGTCTTTAAATGTAATCAAATTAAATGAAATGACAAAAAGTTATCAATATATTATCAATACAAATGATAATTAAAATATACATAATTAAGATTTATCAGTAAATTAATAAAATAAAAAACACTAATATTAATATTAATACTTTTTTTAAATAATAATTTGAGAATAAATATATGTATCATTAAACTAAATCAAACTAAATATCTCTTTAAAATTAATCAAATTAAACGAAATGGCAAACTTACATAACACAAAAATTGTAATATGTAATAATAATTAAAAAAAAATCCGTTGACATATTACATTAATATCTAAAAATATACAAATAATCAGACAATAATGATGATAATAATAATAATCAAATTAAATAGATATTAAGTAAAAATAATACAAATATTAAAACATAACATTAATAATAGTGAAATTGAAAATGTAGTCCTAACTGACATAATTATTATTCGTTTTTTTGCTCATTTTTTTCCTCCTTTAAAACAGACCTGAGATTCAGTTTTGATCTGTAGGGGACAGCAGTGAGTTGGTTGAAAAATAATCACAAGATTTTTTTGTTTTACACTAAGTGAAAAATAAATCAGTTTATTGATCAGTAACAGCAATTTCACGAGTTATCAGTTTGCAATATCATTGAGAACCAATGAGAACTTGTTAAAGTGACACAGAAGTTTCTCACAGTATAAATTCTATTTGATTGAATTCTTGTTATTTTGCCGTTTAGTGACTTACAGCGGATCAGTGGCAGAGATTGTGAGTGTCCCTGGAGTCTCCCATCGCCAGACGCCTGAAGGACTGGAAACATTGCTTTACTGTAGAAGAACCGGATCATTTGAGATGTGTGTTTGTGAACACATAACAATCAGCTCTGCTAAACACCAGAAAAACAGATTCACTCTAAAATGCTACATAGTTCAAGTCATTCCGAACCATCATGACTTTATTTGGGTGAACGATGCTTTAGACCGGAGTTGTGCAGGTATTCCTGGTGTGCCTGTCTGTTAGTCAGATGAGGTTTGGGTAAGAACCTCTCTGAATGTCTCTTTGTAATGTGATCCTGACAGGGGTTTGAGTCTGTATGCTCACGCTGAGTTAAAATCCTCTGTCTGCCTCGGTTTAATGTCTGCTCACTATTTCACCTTAAGAGAAGTGCAGTAAATACATTCACCTTGAGCTCAGGAAATAGAAAGAGACTTACTTTAATCACATACTTTAATCACATGATCCTTTAGAAATCATTCTAATATGATGATTCATTATCAAAGTTGGAAACAGTTCTGCTGCTTAATATTTTTTCAGAACATGTGATACTGGATGTTACATGTGACCCTGAAGACTGGAGTAATGATGCTGAAAATTCAGCTTTGCATCACAGGAATAAATTATTTTTTTTAAGTATATTCAAATAGAAAACTATTATTTTAAGTTGTAATAATATTTCACAATATTACTGTTTTTTCTGTATTTTTGATCAAATAAATGCAGGCTTGATGAGCAGAAGAAGCTTCTTTCAAAAACATTAAAAATAGTAATGATTCCAAACTTTTGGTCTGTACTGTATAATTTTTTTTAGATAAAATAAAAAATGCAATTCTGGTATTTAAATAATACATTTTAATCAGACTGAGGTATTTCAACCATATTTTGCCATTAAATTTATTAGCTAGAGCTAATCTTAAGGTGTAACAAATAAAGAAGAACATTTTTCATACCATGACCATATATTTCAAAATGTATTGAAATAATTGGTAAAAAATACAAAACATGCAAATATTGGGGTAAAGTAATGAATTTGAGGTCAGATTGAGTTTTTTTAAAACAATAATTTAGCATTAAATTAATATTATTAGATAATCTTAACAGAGCGTGATGGTAAAATAATAAATAAGTAAATTTTTCATATCCTGACCCTCTATATTATGTTTATTATCCTACTAGAAAACACTTGTTCAAACCAAAATTTAATTAAATTATTATTTTTTTAATATTACAACACAGAAATATATTTGATGCGTTATATTTATTTATTGTTGCATTTATTCAACAGCACTTTAGCATTCATTTATTTTTTCAGCTAATTTTAAAGAAATAGCTCCCCCAAAATAAAAAATAAAAATCTGAAAAGGTACTCATCCTCAGGCCATCCAAGACATAGATATGCTTGTTTCTTCATCAGATTTGGAGAAATGTAGCATTACATCACTTGTTCACCAGGGGATCCTCTGCAGTGAATGGGTGCCGTCAGAATGAGAGTCTAAACAGCTGATAAATACAATCACAGTAATCCACACCACTCCAGTTCACCAGTTAACATCTAGTTTTTATCTAACATTTCACAATGTGGCCACTTACATAACCAGTTTTTCACATCTTCAAAATGATAAATCCCAAATCAAAGTCATTATTGACGTTATGACCGGTTCTAATGTTTTATTACTCAGAATCACACTAATGAAGCTGGTGTTTCAGAGAACATCACAGGAGGAGTTGGAAGTGTCAGAGGTCAGAGGTCAGAGGTGTTGCTGAAAGTCCAGATGTGTCTGATGTTCTTCATATGATGATCACGAGAGCTAACGTACAGTCAGCAGTCAATCGATCCTCTTAATGAACCCTACAATCTAAAAAAACCATCATATATGATCTTTATAATTGCATGTCTGTTCACGTTTTACAGCAAATTGAGTGTGATGTTGCAAAAGAGGGGGTTTGTTTACCATGACACATTACTGTAATTAACCCAGGACAAAGAAGATAAGGTGCGCACTAATTAAATCTTAATAATTAAACACTCTCTGAAACAAGGGAAACACATTAAAATGTCTATGGTAATACAGAAACTGATTATGTTGATTAATGTTGTCTGGTTTATGAAGAACGCAGTAATAGAGGACCAGGGTTGAATACATCAGCGAGAAGAACGACTGCAGGAAGAACACAGATGCTTTTGTGCGGCACATGACTGTGTGTCCTGGGCTCTGAAGGGATGTAGTTCTTGAAAGAGACATTTAAATCGAAGCATTTAAAGATTCCCTGAAAACACTCTTGAAAGCATGTTTATTTTGGGAGATCTGGATTTCAATAAAGCTGTTATTTTGGTTGTAAGGCAAGAAAAAGAAGAAAAAAAATTATTTTAAAGGTGTCATTGGATGCAAAATTCACTTTTACACGTTGTTTGAATTAAAATGTTTGTTATCAGTGTGTGTATACCCTATAATGATTAAAATCCATCCAGTGTGTGTTTTTTTTTTAAAATCCCCATAAATCATAACCCCTTTCTCAGATCAAGATGTTCTCTGATTCTTGGATGTGTGACGTCACACATACCCAGGCCCCTCCCACAATTGTTGATTGACACTGGTGTTTTAACTTAGACCCGCCCTGAGTGAGCCGTCATTAGTCCACCATTGTTTCGATGCCACAGAGGTTGTAGACAAAAATGTCTCTGATTAAGAGATTGAGGTGTTCTGTTGTTGGATGTAATAATGAACACAGAGACTTTGGCCTGGTACTTGGTGTGTTTCCACCGCAGGAACCAGAAACTAAATAAAGTTCCGGGTAAAATAATACCCCTCAGAAAGTCCCTGCTGGTGAGGTGGTACTTTTTCAAAGTTCCGGAACTTTCGGGAGCGGGACTTGGGCGCTAAACATCCTGATTGGTTGAGTTCACGCAGCATTGGTTGAATTCAACCACCATTTATTCGGATTCTGGCTCTGATGTCTCTTTAGTGGTTAAACATAACATATCATTCGTTTTGGGTGAATCTAACAGGTTATCTTTGGTCTGTATTCAATTTATCTATATGTTTAAAATGAAAATAAAAAAGGCAAATATAATATTTCGTTTCAATGTAATGGCTGTATATATACACATATCCCTGAATTAAGTAAATTTCTGCAGCTGTTAATATGTTTAAATGAAAACGAAAGGAGGCAGAGGTGTTTGATATCCTATTTCGTTTTATTGTATATATATATATATATATATAGAGTGGAAAATTGCAGTAGCCATGGTCAGCTGACTGATGTTATCAAGTACGCCGCTGTTTGCAGATTTACCAGATTTGCGACATCACACTCCCGAGTCGAATGCACATCGCCTGAACTACCGAGGATGCACGTCCAAAATCAGCGGTACTTTGTATTGAGAAACGCGCGCAGATCTACGTCACCAGTCTATTTGCCTAATCTTCCCAGTACTTTACACCGCAGTGGAAACGCAGCAAGCAACAGGTTTGGGGGGAAAATAGTTCCTGGTGAAAAAGTTCCTGGTACAAATGTTCCGGGTAATTTCGGTGGAAACGCGGCATATGTTTGCCTTTTCTAATAATGTGCTATTCAGCAATTTTAACAATGAATGTGGCTAAAGTTAAAGGAACATTCATTTTTTATTTTGAAAATAGGGTCATTTTCCAACTCCCCAAGAGTTAACCAGTTGTGTTTTACTGGTTTCGAATCCATTCAGATGATCTCTGGGTCTGGCTGTAGCACTTTAACTTAGCTTAGCACAGATCATTGAATCTGATCAGACCATTAGCATCTCGCTCAAAAATGACCAAATTGTTTCTATATTTTTCCTATTTAAAACTTGACTCTTTTACAGTTACATCGTGTACTAAGACCAACTGAGAATGATTCAATGATCTGTGCTAAGCTAAGCTAAAAGTGCTACCGCCAGACTCAAGAGATCGGCTGAATGGATTTGAAAACGGTAAAACTCAACTGTTTATTTCTAGGGGAGTTGGAAAATGAGACTATATTTCATAAATAGTTGAGTGTTCCTTTAACAGTCTCTTAGAGAACCACGATTGATTGGAGCTCATTAGCATTTATAGAGACATGCACAGAAATGGCTTGCTGTGAACAAAGTTGTTTTTGACAGGGTAAAAGGGTGTTGTTTAACACTAACCAGGAGAAATTTGAACCAAAGTAGGTTGTAGACTTTTCATTAAGACCTTTAAGAAACTAGAAAATGGGCATTTGATGACCCCTTTAAAATACATTTTACACTTCAAAGTCTAAAACGATGAACACTAAGATTCCAATCTTACATTGAATCTGTTTCTGTCATGGAAAAAAAAAGTTCATATCTCACACTTCTGATTTTTTTCATTTATAATATAATATAATATAATATATGAAATCAGAATTGCAAGATATAAACACAAGTAACATTTCACAATATTACAGTATTTTTCATAAAGCAAATGCAGCACTCCTGAGACTTTCTTCAAAAACATTCCCAAAAATCTCACCAATCCCACACTTTTTTAAAAGTAATGTATAATTTTGGAATTATTGTATTAGTATAGCCTGCATAAAACTTGTCACCACAGTGCAAAGATGCTCTCGGTGGTTGTTTGCACATTGCTAAGCAGTTGCTAGAGTGGTTTCTAGAGTGTTCCTTAGTCAGTATGATACCCATAAGTACAAGCAAAATTAATCGCCTAAACAAGCCCAACTAATTAGTAAGCGCATCTGTAAGTTTGCATTTCAGAGCACAGTGGCAAGATGATACGATTAGACTCTGCCTTTAGCATTTAGCGCATTCATGCTAACCTGGAGAATGAGACACAGTGACGCAAAAGAGTATATTGCGCAAGAGCATGAAAAGTTACTGCAAAAGTGTGTCATCCGCTTTTCTCGCCACCAGGAAGTCCCAGCTGCCTACCAGATGGCAGAATTTGCCTTGAAAATATTTACCCTTCCTCGCATCATACTAGAACATTTGCCAAATGCCACGTGCCTGAGAACATGTTTAACAAGTGGAGCGCAGAGACAGAGACAGACAGACAGAGACCCGGAGTTCTGCTTCAGTGTGATATTGATCTGTAGCTCTGACACTTGAGTGTGAAGAATGACCCGTGGAGGGCATCCTGAAAGAGTGTGTGAGTGTGTGTTTGTTAAAGCGATACGATCCTTTTTATGGACGGGAAGCAGCTTTCAGAATCAGTCAGGCTTTATACAGTTGCGCTCGGGTCACCTCTAAGGACAGAAAATATACTGTGCTTTTTTTATACATCATTTATTGTTAGCATAGTTTTTGTATCAGCAAGCATCCTCTCAAACTATTGCTCTGCCATAGTTGACCTGAAAAAGAGGAAACTGACTGTAGAAGCAGACAATTTATGTTAATGCCCACTAATACACCCCTTGCAGCCATGCAACACATAAACGCATTGTTTAATGTATTGCGCTCTGCCACATTTCAGAATGCAAAGATGTTAAATCGAGCTTGCGTAGCTAGAAGCGTTGGTGTATTTGCATACAGTATGTTTCAGGCCTATCAGGTGCTGGTTTAAGGCATTAGTTAGCTGATCTAGAGCTAGCTTGGTAGGAAACTAAATAAAACAATGAATGTCTGAGGTCTGCCGTGTAACCCAAGGTTCTGCTCATCATTTTAGCAAGTCTTTCAATAAAAGCTTCTTAGCTTGAAGTCAGTTTGTTTTCTTAATAATTTTGCCTGGTATATAACTGTGCATGATTCATCAGTGCCTGTTTTTCTAAAGGAAAAACAGTGTTGTTTTTATACCCGTCCATCAAAATGAAATAACTTCCTCTGCCTCAAAGATGTTTTTCTGCTTTTTTAATGACAATTCTGAATGACCGCAAGTGTGACATTTAATGCAAGTTTAATGATCAAGAAGTTAAAATGAGTAAATACATTTAGAAACAAATTTGAGTAAAGACATTTATAAAGACAGTTACTTGTTGTGATCCTTAATGAATAGTAAACCGGAAACCCTATATAATAAATGAAAGTGTGTTAGAACAAATGGGGCGAGTGAACTGTTTAATGATTCACTCGTAACTTGTTTTCTTCATGAATGAATCAGTATTGTTCATTCAAATGAGTCATATCTTTGTGTTATGTATCAGTTACTTGCATATAGAGTCAGTAAAAATCTACAAGAGTAATACCATTAAAAAAATAAAAAAATAAAAATATTATATTTCAGCTAGCTGCATTGCAAGTTTTTGTTTGATGTACTAAAATAACAAAAACTGAAGTAAAATTACATATTTATAAAAATATATATACTAAAAATGACAAACACAACAAAATAACAAACACTTTACTTAATTATATTACCATATTTATAAACAAATATGAATAAAAATCTAAATTATAATTTTTAAATAGCGCTACCTCTAATGCTGATTGTACTATATTTTCACTGTTTTTTTATTTTATTTATTATTTTTTTATTTTATGTAAAATCATTTTCTAAGTGTTTTTAAATTCATTTTAAGTAAATGTTTTAATAATTTTAAAAGTTTTTTTTTTTACCATTGTACGAAATGTGCTATATAAATAAACTTGCTTTGACTTGCCTTGCCTAATGCACAGACATACAAAACAAACAACACACATCACTCGGCTAGTCACATTTAAGGACTAGCACTAATTATACTATGTAATATCCAGTGGTCTGCTGCCTTCTGTAACGATGAGCCAGAGATGTTCGATCCATATGCAGAACTTTTATTAAGAATGGCTGGACAGGCAATAATCAGTAACAGCGTCAGGTATGTCAGGGGTAACTAGAATCAATAACAGAAACGAGCATGCCGGGGCAGGCAGCAGAGAATCAGAGTCAGTAAAACAAACCAAAGGTCAGGTACGGAAGGAACAAACACAAGGAAAAATGCTCGGAAATGTCAGACGGATTAAACAAAACTTCACAATGTGGCTGTGTGTAAGTGCTGTTTATATGTGTGTGTAAATGAGGTGCAGGTGTGGCAAGGAGATTAGCTGATGAATGAGGTGCAGGTGTGGCAAGGTGATAGTGATGCAGAGGCTCATGGGAGATGTAGTTTGGGTGTGGTGCAACAGGTTAGAGGTGTGTGTGTACAAGTGATATGGTGATATCTGGTGGATGATGGGTGGAATGGTCCTGAGTGGAGTGACCTCTACTGAAGTTCATGGGCACTCCAGCTAATGATCGTGACACCTATGTTCCAATCAAACCCCCAATGGACAAAATCAAGTCCCGCCCATCTGAATATCCAGCTTCACTCAGCATATGCCACATAACAGCAATTAAAAATCATTGTTGATGGTGTTTCACAACGCTTTTAAAACTCTCAGGCCGTGATGAGACATGACTCTCAAGAAGTCCCTCGCCGTGGAATCAGCTCCTCTCGAAAGCACGGCATCCGCTTAAAAACAACATCAAGAGCAACTCAGAGGACACTGGGTGCAGAACATCTGCCAGTTAATTTATCTAGGGCTCAGTAAGCTCTGTTAGTGCTTAGCTGTTTGTTCGTTCCTCCAGGGCCGTGCGAGTGTTTGTGTTGACCCCTGCGAGAGAAATTTCTCCCCTAATTAATCTGTTTTAATTGTCGGTTCCTCATTGTTTGCGTCAATGTTAATCCTTGAGTCTAATCCGCGGACACACACGCTCATTTCCCGTCTCTCTGTGGCTCAGGAACTTTTGGGGGAACGTGATAAGTGTTAGTTTCATCTCTAATGAAGCCAGAAACACTCTCCGCTGTTAGCTTTACCGAGAGCCATTAAAACAAACGCAGCAGAGAGGAATGAAGTGGCCAGGACAAACCTCCCGCCCCTTGAGAAACGTGCGGCTGTATAATCACATTTCCAGGCTGTTAATTGAAAAGCAGAGTGTTAATCTTCCTTTTCTGAAGCACTCATAATTACCGCAGCTCAGTGGCGTCTCCAAGATTAAAGTCATCTGAAAATCTCCCTCACCTTCATGAAAGGGCAGTGAAAGATGCTCACTTTCTTGTAGCCTGTGTGTAGTAGTCTAGCAAAGCCAGACTGCTTATTCTGGCCAAGAACACCCACTTAGACAAAACACAGCCAACTGACAGATGCGTAAAGTGGCCAAACATAGTTTACTTTTACTTAAAAAGGCATTCCTTTTGTCATTTTATATAGTTTAAAATGTCTCTCAAAAGCCCACTTCAATGATAAAATCTATGCAACAAAGCAACTATCATCGTTTCGGATGGAGAAAGAAAATCTCAGTTGTTTCTTGTTTTGCTGTAATAAATCTGGTTCAAAGAATAAATCCAGTCTGCTAGGAATGGCAATTACTCATAATAATGAGTATTTACTTAATACTCCATGCTCATTGAAGTAAATTCCTTAAATAAAATCTTTTGTTTATCATTAATTCAAAGAGAATTTTAGACTTGTTGAGGGCTTCTAAAATATTTAGAAAGGAGAAAATAGTTCCCAGTACATCGCAGTTGCTTGCCAGATTCCTTATATTTATTTATTCAGTCTTCAGGCTGCCACATATACATATATACATATAATGCATTTTTTTAATTATGGGTAACCATCCAGGTATGCTGTTTATTTGGTCTTCATATTTTCATATAAAGATTTTGATTTGTGTTGTTATGTGCATGTTTTTTTTCCAGGGGTTCTTATTTAAAGGGGGGGAGGGGGGTGAAATGCTAGTTTTCACTCAATATCCTGTTAATCTTGAGTACCTATAGAGTAGTACTGCATCCTTCATAACTCCAAAAAGTCTTTAGTTTTATTATAATCATAATAGAAAGATAGTCTGTACCGATTTTTCCCGGAAAAACTTGACCGGCTGGAGGCGTGACGTGTGGGTGGAGCTAAAGAATCACGAGCGCCAGTAGGCTTTTGCGTTGAGAGCGTTTGGAAGCTGTGACATTACCGTGAGGAAAAAAACATCAAAAACAAACCATGGCTAACAGTCAGATTCAGCGTATATTTATGATCCAGAATCAGATCCAGAGGCTGAAATTTAACAAGAGCAGCATCAGCAACGACGTCTCTATGTGGTATGTACTGAAACTGTATATATTTGCTTAGCGGTTTTGGAAAATGACTAAGTTCCACTTTATGTTGTCTCTTTTTTTTTTCTTTTTTTTTTAAGCTGTACATGTGGAAAGTGCAGTTTGATGACAACATCGCATGTTGTTTACTTGATGTGCTTACACGCCGATAGCTAAGTTAACAACACAGAGATATTTGAAGCAGTTTTACTCACCGTATGCGGTTCCAACACACGATCGTGACCCTTTTTCGTTGGGACTGCATCATCCTTAAGAAATAAACGATGTGCAAATCCGGCATCAAACTGGGCCTTTTTTTTTGTAAAACAAGCATCTTCGAAATGCAGGGAACATACACAAACACTTGCACAGCTCCGTTGATGCTCTGTAAAAATAAACTCCATCCACTGGTCCCTTAATGCTGTTTCTCTTTTGGTAATCTGTGCAGGGTTGGCCTGGCAACCAAAAACACACTTCTTTTGTGACATTTCGCGACGCTCTCGCTCTGATCAGTGAAGTCTGTTGTGCTCTCAGTGCTCTGCTATACGGGAGCGCGCCTTCTGGCAGAAGTGCCTCAGGACCCATATAAGGAAAATCCGCTCCATCTAACGTCACACAGAGCCAAAAAATATATAAAAGGTAGTTGTGATTATTTAATCTCAAAAATATTATATATATAGAATTGTGAGATATATCAAAATTGTGGAAAAAGTTTGAATAAACTCGCTATTGCAAGAAAAGAAGTTAAAACTGTGTGATAAGTGACAATTATCTTTATTTTGTCTTCTCAGGGTGTAAAAAAGATATAGACTGAGAATCACAAGTAAACGGACAATTCTGATACAAAATTGCTAGATAAAAATTGCTAGATATTAAAGAAAAAAAAAACTGAGAAAAAAAAAAAATCACAGTTATGTTTTTTTATATTTGACTGCATGGTAAAAACAAGAAACAAAACAGAAAAATGTATTTTTTATTTTGTGGTGGAAATATTCTTCCATAAATCATAAGTGTGGCACTTGGAATAATGTCATAAAAAGATACCCATGTGTTAGTTTTATGTTCCTTTACTTTGTCAATAACATAACGTTTGTGTGTGATAGGCTAATTTATTTAAAAGAAAATTCACAGAATTTGCAAATACAGCTTTTTAAAAACTATTCTAGAAAATCCTGAAACTAATTACGACTGATAAATATACCTGCTGTAGTATAATTGTTATCTGATGTAGGCTATAACTAATACATAATAATCGTATTGTAAAGTGTTTCCAATATTTCTTCGTGCACTAGATGGAGCTTTGAAAATGAAGACATCTCTCCATAAAACATTTATTATACTTTGACTTTATGTTTTTTTTTTGTAATACTGCAATTAATTAGATGCTAATTTATGCATGATGAGGCAACATGGCAGTAAGTCATTGGAGAATCATGTAAACAGTAGCGTCTCCTGCCGCGCGGAGCTGCTGTCAGTCACACACCACCGAGCTGCGGATCAATATATCGCCCCGACAGAACTCCAGGGACACTGCCTGAAACTCAACTCAGACGGAGTGCCACAACTCTCTGCATCTCATTCAGCAACTTGACAAGGATCGCCAATTCTCTGTGAATAATTAAAATAAACTTTTCTGAAGAAAACAAGAGCGTGAAAAGTGTGAGAACAAAACTCGCTTGGTAGGGTGTTCTAGGCAGTTTACAGGGCGCTGATAATAACTTGTTGGTATGTTGTTGCTTAAAAGACAAAGTCTACCTAGAATCTACATTTTTTTGTATTAAAATAATATTTAATATAACATTTCTATAAAATTAATATGAATAAAAAATACACAGCCTACCTCTTGATTTTGTGACGTCAATATGAATGAAATACATGAGCATGCTTGGATTAAAGGCGTCATATGATGTTGCCAAAATAACATTATTTTGTGTATTTGGTGTAAGGAAATTTAAGTTTCATTAAACACATTGTTTTCCAACATACTTAACATACTGTGATGTGTGTCGCTGTCAGAACACCAGCACGACAAGACAAAGACAATAAAACCCATTACAAACAAGCCATTTGTTGCATCCCGTGGGGACATAATTACGGATTATAATGACTTCTACTGTCTTTTTACATGTTGCGTTGCATATCACACTGTGTAAACATAAACCATGTCTGAATTTATGTGAACATTTGGGCGGCTTTATGCAAATCTCCCCACATAGTGATGTAGACATGTGGGGGCGTGATAAGACATTTTAGGAGGGAGCGGAGTCTTAAATTTAATAAAGAATATCTCTTTGGGTTTGAGACTTTAGTCTTTGTTACAGATTTTAACCATTCATGAACGGCTTGTAACACTCCAAGAGAAAGGAGAACTTGAAATCGCGTCATATGACCCCTTTAAAGGTCTTATTCAGTGGTGATGGTTTCAAACCAGCAACCTTCAGGTTACCAGTTTTTCTCATCACATCACACAGATGCAGGTTCGTTTTCAGAGCAAAAACCTATACACACAACACAGGTTTGCCCTACCTGACCTCTACACACACTAATTTCATGTGTTAAATTACCACTCTTGCGCTTGAGTGTTTATGCTAATTAAAGAAAGCGCAAGAGACGATTTAGCACAATAATAATTACATTTAAGAATTTTATATAAATAGGGTACGTCTATTTTAA
Organism: Carassius auratus; assembly: GCF_003368295.1. Lineage (NCBI taxonomy): Eukaryota > Metazoa > Chordata > Actinopteri > Cypriniformes > Cyprinidae > Carassius > Carassius auratus. Next base: position 8,468,774 of record NC_039267.1, on the reverse strand, counting down.
GTGCATCAACAAAAACAGTTCCAGAACAAAGCAGTAACAAAATTAAGGTATTTGCACACTCAGTTCTCATTTGACATTTTCACACGTTAAAAAATAAATGAACAAACGTTGTGTTAATCATATTTTGCCTTTGAAAGTTTTGTCCGTTGTAAAAAAATTTGGATCGGGTTTGATTTTCTGCATTTTCTTATCTATAACAAGCACTTTATAGGAAAGGATGATCTATATATATATATATATATATATATATATATATATATATATATATACATATATATATATATATATATATATATATATATATATATATATATATATATATGCACACACACGCATGCGAAAATGTCAGACTTCGAAGTGAGTCTGTGAGCAACAGTTGTAGCATTGTTAAATTAAACAATTTTGAATTAATCATTTGAGTGTATGATTCAAATGTCTAAATAATAATGACTAATACAGTCACTTAGCACCACCCATTAGTGTAATATTATAACCTGTTGAAAAATCCCCTCCGCTAATACAGTAAGTTTTACAGTTTTTAATTAATAACATTTCTTTCTTAAAACATTTGCATTCACCTAGTAGTGAATTTTTCAATAACTATGGCTTATTTATTATACTTTTTTTCATCAGAAAGCCTCAGGCAGCATATTGATTTAGCTATTTTAAGCATATGTGTGAAATGCTTGATAGTATTATGTTGCTTGATGATGTTATGTCTAATGATTGACTATCAGACAAGGTGTTGAGCTCGATTAACAGAACAGTAACAGAACATGCATGTTTTGATGTGAATCACAGCCAAAACGCTGCCCAGCAAATTGGTGGAAATGTTTGGAGCATCTGGGATCATCTGAAGTGGAGGAACGTTTGGAGCTCTTGATTGCTGATTAGGGAGCGCGCGAGAGAGATCAGAGAGTGTGTGCCGCAGCCATGTGTCACACACTGCTGTAATTAGCAGCTGTGTCACAGAGCTCAGGTGCGGCGGAGAGGTGCCAGAACCCCCTCAACCGCTCCGAGCAGAGGTCCAGAGAGAGATACTGATCACTCCAGTAAATTATGAGCTCTAGAACCATTCATTTACAAATCTGACAGAACTGGACTATACACGGTAAAAGATGTTTTACTATTTCGATACTATTTCAGTCTTTCAATTAAAAAAAAATTCACACTGAATTCAAAATGTGATTGAATTCATCCTGCTGACAACCATCTTTAAACCGTTTTTTCTGGTGTAATGGTAGACGGTCTCCAGTTTTGTGCACTTTATGAAGATAAAGATTAAACCAGTTATTCCGGAAAACTAGTTTTCTTTGTTTTATTTTATTTTTCCAGCTTACAGAAAAAAAGAAAATCTGAAATGATTAATTTGAGAAAAAGTATTTTTCAAAAATAAATTTTGGGGAAAAATTTGGCCAAATGTTTGAGATTACATATCAATATAATAAAATAGTAGTCATTAAATAAATAGATATACAAATAAATAATTATTACAAGTTACTGCTATTGTTCATTAAAATTACAAAAATAAATAAAAACTAAATAAAAACAAAAAATAGAAATAATTCTATTGTAACATTTTACTATAATCAAGCAATTAAGTTAAATTGCAATACTCATTTTTATGGTTAAAGCATCAAACTTTTTTCAGTTTTTTATTTTGACAGGAAACTGCAGAGAGGCCTTAAAACTTCTCTTTAGTTGATAATCACTTCTTATTACAAATTTGTGAAGATAGAAACAAATTTGTGTGGAGCAGCATTTACTGTAAACCAAGATCTTGAGCTGCTCTTGTGTAAATGAACACAGCCCTGTGCTTTGCTCTGAAATCACAGCCTTTTTAACGCAATAATTGCTATATAAATATTTCAATTTTATTCTGATTTAAGACAACTCACAAACACACATGTCTGTCTATAAAACATTTAGCAGGCCTATGCATGTAAAGGCCACTAACTCTTATCAATCTAGTGAATATATATATATATATCTCCACAAATTTTTGTATATATATAATGTTTCGATTTTGTCGGAGATAACAGGAAGTTCAGAGTTTTGCCGTAGGACATTAAAGGAACCTCTCCACCCCCAGACTGGCTCATGGCCCTTTTGGAGGTTACGGCAGTCATTGATTTAATAAAAAAGGAGATGCTGCACTCTGGAGAAACACTTGAAGCTTTTAAGCATAGGATAGAAAGGGATTCTGCATTTTTTAGCCTGAAAGTTAATCGATATCTGCATTTAGATTCATCACTCAAGAGTCCAGAACGAACAGAAGACATTTGGGTCAAACAGAGAGAAAGTTCTCATTAGCGATGCATCAGATGAGAATTCAAAGTCCTCCGTTTCTTAGAGGGCTGTTTACGCAATACAGAAAAAATGGAAAACTTTTACGTGTTTCGCCATTCATCTGCCTAAACATGCAAACTTCTGAAAGCAAAATTGCAAGCTTTTAAAATCAGTGCTCTTATTTTTTCTCTGTGTGAACTATAAACATGTGAATTTGTGAGAACGGTGACATTGTGTGGATGTGTATGATGTGTTCAGTCTGTAGGTATCTGCATGGGTACGTAGTTTCTTCACAAAGTTCTTGACATCTCCAGCTATAGCCTGGCATGCGTAATACACTGTTTTTAGTCATGTTCACAGTTTGAAAGTGGATAGTCTTGACAATGTTGTCATCTGTATGCAAAACTTTTCCAAAACTCAAAAGTTAATACTTTTCCATTTCAAGTACATTGTTGTTGTCTAAACGTTTTAGGTTTTTATGTGTATAATTGGTTTTTTATATTTTTAATACCAGTATTAATTAAGTTTCCAACAACCCTTTCATGCTTCACATGCTTAAAAAACATTTAATCACTAAGTAAAAGCTTATATATCACAAGGGGGTTGATGTATTTTATGTTGTAGAATAAAAGGTGAAAATATCTTGAGCGTGTGCTAACTACAGATCCATTGACTTCAGGGTGAACTTAAAATGATCAAATTGTTTTCGTGTTTTGGCCTATACCTGTCATACCTGCAGCACTCTATTATATGGTCTTCTGAACAGATAGGTGAGTGTTATCACATTGACAGTAAAATCATTGTGATAAAGGGAATCGAAGGAGCAGGTATTATCATGTTGACAGGGTAGTCAGCCAATCGTGGTGATGTGGAGGCACTTTTCATCTGTAGGAGGAGAAAACTCCCTCACAAGATGCACGGCCTCCCTAAGAAACTTCATATAATAAATATTACTCATTAAATAGTATTAAATGTCCAATACGAACACATCCGGACACAAAGAGCAACACAACAAGAAATCTTAAAGGGACAGTTCATCTAAAAATGAAAATTGCCGTCATTGACTCACCCTAAAGTTGTTGCAAACCTGTATGAGTTTCATCTAAAATTAAGCAATTTATACATATTGCTTGCTTTCCAGGTGGGTTCTTATAGCCTGGGATATTGAAAAATATACATAAATCACTTATTTCTCTAAAGCAACACTGTAACAGTGACACCAGCCCATAAAGAACATTATTCAATGTCATATTATAGTATTTGATTTATTTTTGTACCCTTCTATTAGTTTGTTTTTGTGGAGGCTGCTGGGCTGCATATTATCAGTTTGTTTAAGGGCACAATATATAACATATCGTTTCAGATTCTAGTCTAGAAGTGTGAATTATATTGACTTTTTTCATATTTAAAGCATCTTGCTGATGGTCATTGTAAATCTGGACACTAATCAAGCCACTCTTTTATTTAAGGTGTCTGTTTATTGATCAACATTCACGATGACATTGTGTTTAAAGGGTGTCCACTAACATTGTTTAGTGTTATTTAGATGACCACTGACCGTAAAGAGCTCTCAGGACACAAGCTCGTTGTGTGTGTGTCCGTCGAGATCATTCTGGTCACGGCTGATGCTGCAGTCTTGCATGATCCGCTTGTAAATCACATGGACACTGAAAGATTAAACATGACGGTGTTTGTGCGTGTGCGCGCGCCGTCGCAATAAATGTCAAAGTGTGAGTCAGAGCTGTCGCTGTTTTAGTCTAATGGTAAAGGACGCGGAGGCTGATGGAATGGTTGCAGGTTTATTTCCAGGTGTGGATGACCCTGATCTGTTCCAGGAGTCTGGGATCGAATAGTTTAAGCGCTGATTGCACCTGCATGCAGCAGTAAATGTAAGAGTGAGAGTAATACGGGAGTCACTGCGAAGGTTGTATGTTCAATTCCAGGATTTAGTGACCTGGAAACTAAATTTAGACGCTAAAGGGGCAATCCACTCAGAGTGAATTGCTGCTGCTGATAGCGGAGTTTATTTGCACGGCTGTCTGTGAGGTCTCAGCATCCGATTCACTCAAGGAATTATGCAAATCAAAAAACTGTTGAACTCCATTTACAAAGCGCAATTTCACAAGCTTTGACGCCGCACCTCTGCAAAGAACAATTTCTTTGGAAATGACTGTTTCTTTAAATTATTGGGTGGCAAAATAGGGATGAACTGATATAGCTTGTTCACAAACGGTTCAGTACTGATTATTTTTTAGGTTTAAATATCCAATAACCTATTTGGATGATTATTGTTTTATTTCTGTTTTAGTAATAATAATAATTTTAAGTGCAGCCTTGATAAGCATAATAACTCTCTTATTCTTAAAGACTGCATTAAAAAAAAATATATAATAAAAAAAAAATTCTATATGCAATATAATTTATTCCTGTGATGCAAAGCTGAGTTTTTACTCCAGTCTTCAGTGCCACAGGATCCTTCAGAAATCCTTCTCATAAGCTGATTTGCTCAAGAATCTGATTTTTTTGAACACTTTGTATATTTGCACAAAGACAGAGAGAATATTAGTTCTTCGTGGAACTACAAAAGAACTAAAAAGCCTTTTTGGTTTTAAAAAGAAGCTCTATTTTTAGTAGGAAGGGTAATGTGATAATATGACAAACTTCAGAGTTTCAAGCTGTTTTTGATGAAAATTAGACTCCCCCCCTCTCTTCTTGTGACAGTGATAATTAAGAACTCTTTGAAGCCTGGGGATTTATACAGTATGTCATTCTGATGTAAAAGTAGCTGACAACTCTTTTAGAAATGGAGACCTGAACAGAAACCTTCTTAGATCGTCAGCCACACAGTATAAAAAGGAATTACATTTTATCCAGCATACGAGGAGTCACTAAGAAATGTGATTCACTTTGAAGCCACATAAAACAGGTTAGACAGTTTCCCACCGAATGTTGTGCCCACCAGCCAAACGGAGTCTGAACAAGCATTCCCATATAGCAGGATATTATTGATTTTTTATAGGAAATAGCTATGAAAATTTGCTGAAAATGTACTGACCCTTCAGGCCATCCAAGATGTAGATGAGTTTATTTCTTCATAGATTTGGGGAAATCTAGCTTTACATTACTAGCTCACCAATAGATCCTCTGTACCGAATGGGTGCCGTCAGAATGAGAGTCACAATAATACACACCAATCCATCAATTACCATCTTATGACGTGAAAAGCTGCTTGTTTGTAAGAAACAAATGCATTTTTAAGGCATTTTAACTTTTACAGGATAAAATGTTACCTGATTTAAACCACAAAAATGAGTTTTGTTACCATTTACTATTTTTTTTCAGGTTTTTGAAAGCATCTGGTTCCCACAAACCTGACACACACACATACAGAGGTTTTTCTTTTTGAACAGATGTCTTTTCTGCCTTCACACACACACACATTCTCACATACCAGAGTGATATATGAGGAACAGAGCTATCATTCTGACAGGCTACGCACCCACAATTTAATTGGAAAACATGGCTCATCATTTAAACGAGACATTCATATGGTTCCGTCCGAATGCCAATAAATCACCATAACTGTCCCAATTTCAGCTCTATCCATTTTTAAAATGTGTCACGTCTGCACAGGTCTCGGCGGTCTCTGCCCCTTCAGCGATATGAAGATCCCATCACACAAAATCCATTAACCCTGAACATGCTCAGCTTTGAGCCTGACAGAAGAATATCAGGAGCGATTGTGGTGGACGAGAGAGAAGAGCAGGTGTAAAGAACAGCTGAAGGGTATAGGGTTCGTAAATGATTCAACTGAATCGATTTGCAAAAAATTCATACTAGAATTTTAAATAGCCAAAGGAATAGTTAACACACCATATATATATATCTCATGGGCATTTCCACTGCTAAAGGAGGCAGTGTCCCGTCAAATAACTGGTGGAGAAAATATACTACAAAAATAAAACAAACGCAAATATAACTAAATATAACATTAAAAGAATAAACGTTTTTATAAGGTAACGCTTTACAACAGCGACGCCCGCAGGTAGAATACTTGCGGAGGCTTGCCTCCCTTCAGTCCATAGACTTACAACAGCGAACCCTTAGCGTGCTATGCGTTTAGTGGGGGGTAACGGTAAATGAATGAGGTAAAAATCACGTGAGAGGAGGCTATAGGTGTGTTCAACTTAACACAGTGCTGCGCAAATTCTGACTTGAAGCAGTGCATGCGGTTTTGAAATTTTGTCTGACTTGAAACAGAGCGATGTCACATGTGGCATCAAAGTACCGCAAGAGCAATTCAAGAGCAGCAGGCTGACTCAGCTGTTACAGAGTGACCGTAGCATTGTTTTAAATCATATTCTGAGGGGGGACAACCCTCAGATGCTTAATGCTTAAATGCTTGTTTTTTGGATCGACAGGTTGTAAAAACGTAGTTCTGTTTTTTTTAGCTTGTTTACTGTACACCTTATAACATAGCAGCTTTTAAACATTACCTATATTTTGAAATAGGTCAGAACCTGGTTCGAAATGACACAATTCCTGGTTGGTGGAATGATCTTCCCACCCCGATCCGGAATGCTGAATCCCTGACAAATTTCAAGCAAAAGCTGAAAACTGCAGAATGGGAGACCAAACAGCACAATATTACACAAGTACCGTAATCCAAGCAACCCTAGTTCAGCAATAAACATTGTGTAGCTGCGTGTTAATTCTAAACAAATCCATCAAGCTGTATTCATTTCCAGTGAAAAAATCCATACTCTGTTGTCCTCTCACATCAAAATCCAATTACATATTTTTCATCCTGACTTGGCTTGTAAACTGTGCTTGATCTGTACAGATTTCTCTCCGGATTCAGACAAGATTACTTTTTCACTGAAGGAAGCAATATTATCAAAGAAGGACTCATATTTAGTCATAAACAACATTTGAAGTTAAAAAACATCTGGATGGATTTTAACATAAACTTGAAACACACAGGTTTTCTCTTTACCAGATATTAATTGATGGACTGGTGTGGATTATTGTGATGTTTTTATCAGCTGTTTGGACTCTGATGGCACCCATACACTGAAGAGCACCCATTGGTGAGCAAGTGATGTAAGGCTACATTCCAAATCTGTTTTGATCCACGAAACAAACTGTATTTCATGCTGTAAAAAGCATGAAAGCTGTAAAAACGTGTTGGAATTGAACAGAAACATGATCATTAAGGTGCATAAAAATTCCTATATACTTTATAAAAGGTGTAAAAAAAACAGTACTCCTGTTAGGATTGAACCTGGATTATTTCTTTGGCTGTTCTTCTGATGTGTAAAATCACCAGAGGAAAGTCTTATTTCCCTCTGTTGTATTTTCAGCTCAGCCGCATTGCTTCCAAATTATCTCTGTTTTCCTATTTGGATCTGATGAAAGCCTGAAGCAAAAATAAAATAATCAGTAGCCTGTTTACTACAGGAGAGGAGATTTAAAACAGGAGCACTGAAAATAATATGCACACACACGCGGCGTAGTAAACAATATTCAGCCGAAAATGTGAATATCAGAAGACAGCTGCTCTGATGATTGATAGAGGGGCCTAAAAATCAGAGCATACTTGAGAAAATGCCTCTGTTTTATCATACATACATACATACATACATACATACACACACACAATATATATATATATATATATATATATGTGTGTATGTGTGTGTGTGTATGCATGATAAAACAGGCATTTTCTCTTGAATTTACATACATATATATATATATATATATATATACACACACACACACACACACACACATATGATGGATAGATAGATGAATCATTATAAGTGCTGTCTAATTGATTAATCACAATTAATCACATCCAACATACATATATGATTTATGTATAACGTACACACATATTTTTTAAATTATGTATATTATGTTATATATATATATATATATATATATATATATATATATATATATATATATATATATATAATTTTAGTATTTCAGTTTGCAACCAACTTAAATATAAAAGCAATACGTTAGGGTTAAATATAAAGTATTTTTTCTTTATCATCATGATAAAAGAAAGTTGTGCTGAAAAAGGTACATGAAGTTTATTATATTTTACACTGCATTATATTGTATATAGCTTTCTGCAAAATAATTATACATAATATTCCTTTCTTTGGTTTATTTACTTCGGTTTAAATTTGATTTACTGTTTAGTCTCAGACTTTTGCACCCCAAATACAATAAAACCCAATATAGTTAATTTGGAGAAATAAGGAAAGAAATGACTTATATTCCCATAATCTTAATAATATTAGGCTATGTATCAGCTTAGAAATTTAAGAGATAACAGAACCTATTTTCTAAAATCAATTTCTGTATATGCATTAGTTTGATGTTGATGCAATACAATAAATGAAGGTTTGGTACAGCTTTAAGGACACGAGAGACACTGAACACAGCATATGTAAAGGAAACTGTTTGCACCATGATTATATTTAGACAGAAACGTTTCAGTCTGACATGCCTGAAACACGTTCTTGCTTCTGTCTCCTGGGACAGAGGTATTGAGCACATTAGCTTCTGCAAGTACTCTGAATGCATTGTGCTTTAAACACCGCTTGTTGCTATGACTACAGGTTGCCTTCCAGCTTTTCAGACGTGCACCTTTCAACCTACTAAAACCCACTGCACAACATCAGAGATAAACTCTGTATCCATCAACGCTGAAGCGATCAGCTTCTTTTAGGCCAAATGTTCTCGGACTGTAATCTCGAGAGGTTTGTTATTCTGTCCTGCAGATTGCGGCTCAGGACTGCTGCCCTCTACGGGCCAAAACAATCCTCACTGGGTTTGTGCTGCTTCCACGAGAGGATCCGAGGACATCACGGGGAACAGCTGAGCTCAGGTTTCTTAAAAAAAGAACGCAAGCCTTAAATAAAGCAGCTGAATTTTACAGAAGCCACTCAGATGTGTTTCTGCTGAGATGCAATGAATGACCAACTGGCCCTAAAGTAACTACAACACTTTACTCCTTTTCGTTGGTTTGTGGCTGACTGGTTAAAGGAACATTTTAAGTTCGATACAAGTTTTATTTACATGAACAAAGTTCACTTTCAATGGATTTTGAGCATTATATTCATATTAGAATGACTTCTGCATTTGCATTTTATACAAAACATTTATACTAACATATATACTGCATTTAAAAATAAATATATAAAAAAGCATTTGAGCATTTAATGCAGATATATGAAGCTCCTTACTATATAAAAACATTTAATTTTTCTTTCTATTTTTTTCTGTATTATTTGAGCTTGGAAGTATGTATATATACAGTATACACACACACACACACACACACACAGTTTTTTTTCTGGAAAATAAATTGATGGAACCATTTTTAGAGCATTTAAATTTAGAAGTTAATTATTTAATAAAAACAAAATTATTTGAGCTTTGAAATACATATTCATTTTACATTTCATTTGATATCAAATATATGTAAATCTATTATAAACAGTAAAAAAAAAAAAGTTAATGAGGCCAATTTTTGTAACATTTCAATGCAGAAATATTAAGTTTGTTGTTTTATACAAATTTACATTTTTTTTTTAAACGTATATCTAAATACAGTATGCCGTTTTTTTTTTTTTTTTAAAGTGAACTGGGCCAATTTTTGGAGTATTTAAATGTAGAAATATGTAAGTCCAATAGCCTATGTAAGTTCAGAAATATGCAAATAATTAGATAAAAAATATTTACAATAATTATTTCTGTTAAAATTAGTGTGTTATTTGAGCTTCGAATTACATATTTTGATTCGTTGTTTCATTGCGTATGATTCAAAATATATATAAATATACAGCATTTTCCAGAGAAAGGGAATCAGGCCAATTTTTTTTTTTTGGAACATTTAAATACAGAAATATGTAATTTATAATTCTTCTGTTTAAATGTGTACTGTATATTATTTGAGCTTTGAAATTGTTCTCATCAATGTTTACGTTTGTTACATTCATTTTTGCATCGCGATGTCATTGTAACAAAGTTGGCATCGGATTTTAACGTTACACAGAAAAGGTTAGGAAGTGTATTTTCATACTAAAATCATGTAAACATGCATATTATTCACATCTTGTGACTATACTATTGAAACTGAGTATTTTAATGTGTACTCACTGGCTTCATTTACTTCAATAACCCAGATTTCTGCTTTTCTTAAACATAACGAGGGACAAGTGGAAATTTTTTTTTTTTGGTGGTTATCAACATTATGATTTTTTACTTAAGAAGATGTGAGCTGAAGGTTGTAGGTTGGAAAGCCTCAAGGGGCAATGAACTTCACCAATTGGTAGGCAATTATTATTGCGGATTGCGACAGAAAATAAACCCCGGGGTATTTGCACGATAAGTTGGTTCAGAGACGCAAATGTCCGCTAATGGAGTAATAACGAAGCCAAACGTATCCTCCAGCATCAAGACTCCCCATGACAGTTTTTTTTATGCTAGCGCTTGCATGTAGCAGCAGTGCTCTGTCTGAGTGAAAAAATACTCATCTAATGTAATGAGCATCTGAAGAACAGTCTGAAACACACCCCAGAGAGCAGAAAACACATCTGAGCACTAGTATTACTCATACGCTCAGAGACACTACCGCACTTTAAAAAGAACAGGACAATCTAAATTTGAATCAGGCTAATAAAGCAGAGCAGTTATTGATGTTCGGCTTCTGTAGCCCAAACACACTTCGCAAATACTCACAAATCCTCCTCCGTGCAGGGATTCGAGACAGACAATGAGACTGAACAGCAGGACTGAGCAAAATTCAGAATTTAATAACTGGCTCTATTTTAATTCATGCATTTGATGTCAAAAAGCCACGCCCTACAGGAAGTTGATTTAGACCTTTCAAATAAGACATTTTTTTTTAAATTAAAAAAACTAAACAAAGCAACAACAACAAAAAAACATTTATTCATGTGATTTTGTGTAAAGAATTATTCCCCTACAAGTGGAATAGATGTTTTTGCAATACAACATTGCAAAATGCTAATAATGCTATAATATAATGTAATATAATATAATATAATATAATATAATATAATATAATATAATATAATATAATATAATATAATAGGGGTCTTCTTATATGTAAAATGTTTTTATTTATTAATTCATTGCATTTAATAGAGTATGTATATAAATAACGTCGCACCAGGTCAAAAGTGCATATATATATATATATATATATATATATATATATATATATATATATATATATATATATATATATATATATATATATATATATATATATAAAAATATAAAACTGCATCAGTGTAAATAGTAAATTATACATAAAAATAAATATTGACAACAAAATGTGAATATAATATAATACAATATAAAATAATGATATATTATATTATATTATATTATATTATATTTTAGTCAGGAAAGTTATAGATAAAGTATATTTATATGCAAAATATATCTATAAAGAATTTTTTAAATATCCCTAAATAAAAAATAATATGCCAAAATGAAGTACAAAATATACTTTAAGGCACAAGTAAATACATTACCAATCTTTTCTCTTGAATACATCTTGGAAAATACATATATACCGTATTTTCCGGACTATAAGTCGCACTTTCAGGTGCGACTTATTTATCAAAATTTATTTGACATGAACCGAGAGAAATGAACCAAGAGAAAACATTACCTTCTCCAGCCACGAGAGGGCGCTCAATGCTGCTCAGTGCTCCTGTAGTCTACACTGAAGACATAGAGCGCCCTCTCGCGGCTGGAGACGGTAATGTTTTCTCTTGGTTCTAAATAAATGCGACTTATAGTCCAGTGCGACTTATATATGTTTTTTTCCTCATCATGACGTATTTTTGGACTGATGCGACTTATACTTATGGTGTGACTTATACGGGCGAAAAATACGGTATTTACTCTGAAATTACATAAAATATCAAGTTGTTTTTCTAGTGAAAATATGTTAATTATAGCTATATGAAAACAATGCTCCATGAGTTTTTGTCCTAACTGCATATTTCCTGCATGTCACCTGCTTGTCTTTCTGCCCATGTTGAGCATTTCAGTTGACTTCTGAGGTGTGATGATGGTTAGCTGCGTTAGAAAGCACGTGAAATGATCAATACTTACTAATGAAAAGCATACAGACTGTCGCACAAATAAATACAAGGACAAATGAGCACTGAACTCTGTGTTACTGATAACCCAAATAAATGAATCATGGTGTGAAAGTGACTCTAGAGCATCAACTAATGAACTGAAAATGCGAGGGAAACTTATGCAAATCTCCTGCATTGAATAATGGATATTCTGATTACACGTTGAACTGAAGCTCCACCAGCGTCTCTGGTTGAGGTAAAACTGTATTAAGTGCATGAATAATCTCTGTATCCATGACAATTCGACTCCAAATCCTGAATAATAGGTCTGTACAGGAGCTTTAGGGATAAGAACGTAATGCACTGCATCTCAGAGCGAACCCTCCACTAGCCCGCTGGCATTTAGGGTTTAGGGCACATTAATCTACTAGTCTAAAGTTACACGAACAGATGAGGCATGCAGAAATGCTTAAACTGAACCTAATGTATTCCGACACAGGCCTCACCAAAATAACACTATAGTCTGTAAACAAAAAAAGTGCATTAATACCGAATACATGGACGCTGCCGTCTCAGAGCAACTCCACCGCAGGCCACAGTGGCGATCCTGCGGGATTCGGGATAGTATGATATCTGATATTTACTCCTAAAATATTCTGCTTTATCTGAGGGAACAGTCACCGGGGCCGAGAGCTTCGGGACTCTGATGTACACGAGAAGCGCACAGGCTTTATCTCAGCGTGTGTCATTGATTATATCCAGTGCATCAGTGGGTCTGATGAATGACAGCTATATATTCTTATGAAGTTTTCTAGGCCACTTCAGGGGAATTTTGGCCAAAAAGAGAATAAGAACTAAAGCTCTGTCCCAAATCCTAGTGAGGTGTCTACATAGACAGCATTTTTAAAGGGCACTACAGACATGAGGCTTGTTCACCGTATATATATATATATATATATATATATATATATATATATATATATATATATATAACCCAAAATTTGTGTTTTAATTATTGTTATATGAGTCATGTGATGCTCTCTATGTTTAATAAGCTGCATGATAGTTTGTATGCTTTCTAGAAGTCAGCTGTCTATGTAGCTAGAAGGCAGTAAGGCAGCTCAGTAGGTTTGAGAACATTTAATAAAAGATTGTGTAGCACTTGAGGAATCCTTCTAAGGGATAAACTGTCCAAAAAAGTCTCTTAACACTATTCCCACACGACTGGAACAGAAGCTAATGAATATTGATTATTTCTACAGAGTATGGGATAAGAGATGGATTTGCCATAGGTGTATGCGCTCCGAGCATCAGTTGTGAAACGCGGTTTAAAAAACTTCATCGCTCTGACCGTCAGCCGCTGGCCTGCAGCCCGCAGCGCGCAAAAGATGTGAAGCGGCCAGCAAATATTGCCAAACGATAAACAGCACGAAACTAATGTGATTTCAAATGCCACGTTTGTCCCTTACAGCTGAACTGATCCGTGAAAATGCTTTTTGTCACAGCACAAAGACAATTTGACAGTACTGATAGAGTGCTTTATGAGGATAATCATAATCTGGTTCCTGTTTTTGAAAGCCAATCCATGAGGCATTTTGTTATTTAGATGACAGCAGATAACAAGTGTGAGATTTTATAATATAATCTCCTGCAGTAATCAATAACAGGGCCATGCAGAGACCTTTGGAGGGGCAGGTGCTCAAAGTATAAAGGGGCACATGGAAAAGGGCTATTAAAGCTGCGGTAGGGAACTTTTGAGGCTCTAGCGGTTAATAAACAGAACTGCTTGCGTCTTGTGGAAGAACATCGTAGCCGGAACTACTTCTCTCTGTTTATGTCTATGAAGAATCACAAAGGTACTGGGTTACTCCGCCGCGGTATCCCCGAAGCAATCTAAAATAGTCAGAATATAAACACTTATTACAGGTGCACCCAAGTGATTCAGGACAAGCCAAAAACACGCTTTGGAAAATGGATTCATGGTGTACTCGCTTATTATATAAATTTTTCTACATTTTGAACACAAACAAAGTTTCGGACCGCAGCTCTGATTGGTTATTTTTTACCGGGAGCGATGGAGTTTCTGCAAATGGCAATAGGAGCACTGGGAGGAGCCAGAGGAGCTTGATTTTTTCACAGATTATCTGTCTCATATTCTACTGTCAGGACATAATGACAGGTTTAAAAATAACATATTTTTTTTACAAAAGTTCCCTACAGCACCTTTAATAGGACTGTGCTTGTTTCTGATAGGTGTATCGAAAAGGATGCTTCTGTATTGATAACACCAAATACCATGACGCAGGTTTTAAAAAGAAATACAGAACCGAAAAGACCATTTTAAGTTAAAAAAAAAATATTTTTGCAGGCAGCTCTCACTGCAGGAGAGCGCTGAACACTTTCATGCAGTGCATGATTCATTCATACTAGAAGCCAGAGGGCGCTCTCACGCAGAAAGTTCAAAATAGACTCAAAAACTTGTGATGTGCAGGAAGCATAGTTGCCAAGTCCGCTTATAATACGCGTCTTTGGGCTTCTTTTTTTTGTAAGTCGCGTTAAAACAGCACGGGTTGCGGGTTGCGTTTTTTTGGGATTATTAAAGAATATATGGTTGCTTGTTAGGAAAATCTGACAAGCAACTTCGTTTTCTTTACGTCTATGGTGTACATTGATACTGATACATTGATTGACACTGTCTGCTTACAGATATAGCCAAATCAGTGCAATCATATAAGTGCTGTGGCGTAACATTCGTCAAAACATTCAGCTGAATCCGCCCCCTTATCCCCCTCATTGGAGTAAAATGACGTTCAACGTGCAGGCGGCGCGCTCTATGATCTACAGAAATACACGTATTTCAATTTCTACAAACAATGCCTCCAACGAAGGGGAGAATTTTATTTTATTAAGCTGAATATATGTTACAGCTACCCTTAATGCTCTTGTCTTTCCCTTCTTGTCTTTTTGTCCTTTTCCTTCTCTCCAATCCGATTCAGCCTCACAGGAGATGAGGAAAGTGCGTTCTCTCCGCTTTGTTGCAGTTCCCTGATTTTTATTTATTTTTATCCTTTTTTTCCTAATCAGTTTATCCTTTTCTAATAAAGCAGTGGTTTCAGTTTAATATGTTGCAGGCACATTTATTGTTAATAAATGATAATGCGGAAATAAATAATCAAATAATATTGGGCTTGTTTTGGGCTTGTTTTTGAAGCTCAAGTCGCTTTTTGTCTCGGGAGAGTTAGCAACTGTGGCAGGAAGTCCCTAATATGGACAAGAGCTGAAACCAGAAACGTTTTTACTGATGATACATGAAGACAATAAACACGTTTCCAAAAATATAGGGTTTTTAAAGTTATCTCCAATAAATAAATAAAAAAGTAGGCTATATGAAAAATGCAGTACTGACTGACATATCATTTAGTATAGAAACTATTAAATATATCTCAAGCCTTATTCTGTGTTAAAAATGGGGAAAAAGGTGTTCGTGTAGCCTTTATAAACCAATCATAAAATTGTCATTAGGAAAATACTGAACAAAAATATCGTAGCCCCTTGCTAACGTTACTTCCACAGGCTACACACATCAATATAAACAACAGCTGTGCATGCTCGCTTCATGCCATTCTTGTAAAATAATAATAATAATTCAATAATACATCCCATGCATCTTTCAAATTCAGCTGAATGGAGTATGCATTAGGCTGCCTTCCAAGAAGCCTTCCACATGCCTGGTCAATGACCATAAACAGAGTGCATGTAAAATGAGCTAAAAACATCACTAAAGGAAAAGTTTGCCCAAAAATTAAACACTACTATTGCTTTAAATGTGGTGGTGAGTCACAAACATGTCCAGGTGAGCGTGATTCCTCAGAGAGCAGGTGGCCGCTTTGAATCAGATCATTTCAGAGAGCAAACACTTCAGAAACCAAACAGTGACCTTGAATTCACTGCCATTTAAAACAAAGAAACTTCTTTGACCAACAGGAATCGGTCAGCAAAAAGCAGGTGAAGCCTCTTACCTCTCTGCAGGGTTTGTCAAAGACGTGATGTTCAGTGTTTTGTGGGAACGGCAGGTGTTCATCATCTGCACAGGTGTTGTGGCCTCTTTCTCTGACAGCAGCAGCTCTCATTGTTAAATACTCACATCTGGACTGTGAGCTCAGCTGATCTGGCTTCTGATGTCGTTTGTGAATACCACCGGTTTTTATACTCTTTTTAAAACAGTTTCTCTTCTAACAAGTCCGCTTTGGAGTAAGTGTCATTAGCAAAAATGTAGCAAGCTAAGCTAACAGCTGTTTCATAGAACAAAGAACAGCAGAAAGAAAATAATAGCTAAAATAATGCTTAGGATGGATAATATAAATTAAATGTAGTCCATTTTTATTCTGGAAAAAATATATATTTCAAATATTATTTATGCTTAATATCCTATAATATAATTTTATGTTAAAAATGCTATTCAAATGGCAAAATGCACTTCAAGGGCAAGAAAATATATTTTGGGAAAGTGCTGCATTTTCTCTCTCTCTCTCTCTCTCAACAAGTACAACAAGTTAAATGCTAAATAATTTGGATGATAATGCCAATTTATAATGCACATTATGAGGTCATGTGACAATATAACATATGACCATTTAAAGTGTTTTTGTTGCATTTTCACATACTAATTTGTCCAACTGTAGGCTATACAACTCATATGCAATAATGATGCTTATATATGTTGTACTCATATTGCTTTGACTTATGAAAAATTGATTTTATGTATTTTTTATGTTATTATCTCTCTCTATCTCTAAACACTGAATTATTGCTGTATTTTACGATAAGTGAAGCTTTGAGTCTGAGTTTTCTTTGTGTGTGTGTGTATATATATATATATATATATATATATATATATATATATGTATGGCCAAACCAAATATATTTTACTAAACGTCATTTTAATAGATTAGATACTATGTAAAGATTTAAATATATATTTAAAATGTAAATCACGTTAATTAAATTTCTTTAAAGCAAACTCTCTTTTGTAATTAACTGAAATTGTCTTCTTTAATACAGCCGTTAAAATGGCTGCCTTGATGTTAGCTTTTCAGTTCTCAGGAGGGTTTCTTTCTCTTCCTGTGTGTTAATCTCAGATGTGTGTTAATGCTTCATACAAAGAGACATTCATTAGCAGGTCAGACCAAAGGAAAATGAAGCCTCTTTAGAGCTCAACTAGAGAATGGAAACAGATCAGTAAAAAAGTGCAGTGCGAATTCATCTCATGTCTCAAAGCGATCCGACAGACCTATGAGAATCACGGCAAACGCTAAAGCGCTTTCAGTTGAATGAGAAAAGAAATATTGCTATCAAGAAAAATGTACCGCAATTCAATGGAGTTATTACACTCTTTAAAACATGTCTCAAAAGTACTTAAGCAAATGAATTAGCTTGTGTTAATATTCCCCAAAAAGTCTAGAATGTTCTCATAGTTCCTCAAACTGCTTCCAGGATGGTTGTAGTTTGACCTGGGGTTTATAGTTGGGTTTAAAGGTAATAAATGTGTAATTTTATTAAGTTAAACACCTACGCTGGTTTAAAATGCACACTGCAGATTTAATTGTACCTCTCCTCCATCAGATCTGGCCTCGTTACACCAGTTCATTCATCATCTAGTCAGACATTAACATAATATTAGCATAATTAACATGCGTGTGTCACTGACCAGAGGGCTGTTAAACATTGTTCACACATCTCCTCTGGCATGTTTGACATTTTAAAGTGCTGAGCGTGTAGCTTACAGCGCAGGTAGAGCTGCACACGGTCAGTAATTATACAACATGCTAGCCTCGGGTACAGGAACTTTGGAGATAATTATTATATTAAAACTGCACTCACATCCACTCCACTACACCCAAATGATTAGAAAAGAGAATTAAAAGATGAGATTCAGTGTGATTTCCCTTCAAGTACATCCACGAGGACAATCAAATTGCAGCTAATGTTAGCAACTGCATGCTAACATGCTACTTGTGCTATTTCTGCAGGATGAACTACGGGTATATTGAATTTTAGTACTATGCACAGATGACTTCCTATATTTGATTCAATGTGCAGTATACAACAGAGCACAGAGTACTGTAACCCACAATGCAATGCAACATCCTTTAAAAATATTAGAAGTAATATTAGCTATAATAGCTATGTGAGGATTTTAAGTGTTTCTGTTACATGTTCACATACTAATTTCTCAAGGTAAATGTAATCTCAGTATAAAAGTAATCTAAAAAGTACTCAGAATACATTACCTAAAATAAGTAATCTAGATGGTAGTTCATCATGTAATCTGTAATCAGTAATGGACTACAATTTGTAAGTAATCTACTGAGCTCTGTGTAACACTGCATGGTTGGATTTGTACTTCTAAAAAATGAATTTTACAGTAAGTGAAGCTTTGATTCCGAGTCGTCTTTGAATCGGCAGATGGTGGGTGTTTAAATTCCTGCTGTTTCTGTCTGTGATACTAAAAATCTGTGAGAATAAGCAGGTGAGAGTGTGTTACTGACAGAATGTCTGTATGAGTTTCTAATTTTGGTGAAACCTCTGAAGCAAACCCAACCTGCAGGAAATATCGTTTAACTTTAAACCTTGTTCATTTGCCTATGACGATAAAATAAAAGCTTTTACGATTTTAAAGTGCTCTATTCCAGTGTCTTTTGAAAGGAAATGAGCACCCTTCAAATGGATAATTACACCTTAATCTTCAGTTCTATAATGAAATCGTGAAACACGCCTGTCAAGAGGAAATCAGAAATGAAAACAACATCGAGAGAGCGAATCTGAGATGTCTCTGTTTGTATGCGTCAGTCGGCATCCTATAAACCCAAAACAGTTATTTTCTATTCATTAGATAAATTAGTCAGAGTGCCTCATTCTGGGAGTTTCCGGATGATTCTGCATCTCTAAAGAAAACCATCATTTTCTCTGCCTGTCTCTTTTTTTCTCTTTCGATAAGTGATTACGGAATTATTTCCAGTACTACGAGGGGGTGAATTTATTTTTATGCTCTCAAATCGCTATAAAAATCTAGAAACGTTGTACAGAATGCATAATATAATTTCAGTGGCACCTTGTTTTCTGTGTGCTCCCTGATAAGATCCTGCAGGCATCTATCTGGTCATCAGCTCCAGTTAGGATCAGACAATGATCACTTTTAAAACCAGCAGTATTAGGCTTTTTTCTCCTTTAAACTTCTAATTATAATAAATCTCCTTATTTTTTGTCATTTTCTTAAGCCCCCCTTCACACATACTGTGATTATTATCATGGAGGTCATGAGGTTTCTGTACTGTTGGTTGCTAAAAGGAAGCACCCAATGGCTTCCAGTCATTTTGTCGCTGCAAATCACTATGTGTGAACAATATTATTCAGAGAAAATAAAAAATGTTCTTGCTCAGCTCTTACATAGAACTTTCAGAAGGTCTTGTATTACCATAATGACTCCGACAGGGACACAGAAAACCCATTACGATAAAATGACACTGTTTTCTTCCTTGCTGGTTAATATTATTTCACAATAACTGCGCAAACGGCAAAGTTCTCCCTTCAGAGCAAAATAAACAATGCACATTTTTGGTAAAAAAAAATCTCCATAGATTGTTTAATACAACATACCATATTTTCAACAATTCAACATCAATAAAATTGTGTTAATTAAAAAACAGAAAGAAAACAAAATGCATATTACCTTTATTGCACAGAACAATTTAAACATTTTTCATACTAGATTTTTTCACCTTTTTAGGTTTCTGTTTTTTCTTTTGTATAAAAGAATATAATGGACCACATTAATGCACATTATCGTCCTGGGCTGAATGTTGGAGAGGGCAGAGATCATATAAAGATTTATTTGACGTAATAGGATGAAAACAGCAGGTAGACCACAGAGGCAGAGGATCAGAGAACAATTCAGGTGTGTGTGTGGTGTGTGTGTGTGTGTGTGTGTGTGTGGCGTGTGCATGTGACAGATTAATGCTAAAGTGGATCAGTAAGGGTTAAACCATCTGTGCAGCTTCTCCATCTGCAGCCCTAGTCAACAGTACTAACCACTTAGCGAGGCGAAACCCATCTACACCTGAGCAAAATCCAGTGCATAAACACAGCTCAGTGTCCTTCCACGGAAATCACCTGCCCTGCTTGGCCCAGATTGAACACATACTTAAAACACAGCTGGACTGTGGAGCGAATTCATTTAACCGTTGCATTTTAGCACAAAAACCTGCTTCATACACACTAACCAGTGCATTTTAACCGGTCTCTTTCCAGCAATGTGCCATTGTGCATTCTTTTCAGCGTAAAACATGCCTACTTTCAGTTTACTCCCACTTTTTTTTATTCACAAACACTGTGCTATTAACTTAAATAGATGTCCCCTCTTGCATGAAGACATCTATCATCGTAACAACCAGCACCGTCTGAGTCCTTAGATGTGCTGAGTTACATTTAAAATGGTTTCTTTGGGCACCGATGCTTCATATAATGTAAAGAAAAATTGATCTAAGACCATAAGACAGGTCTAAGACTAAGACCATTAGACAGGCGCGAGACCATAAGACAGGTGATGAGACCCATGAGACAGATCTGAGAGCATGAGACAGGTGTGAGACCCAACGGCAGCCGCAGGTGAAGGTGATTGGGTGCTGTCGAGCATATTAACACTCTCACCTTTTGATGAAATGATTGATTCTGTTAGGAACTTGCTCGCTTTCGCACATACACACTCTGAGACAGAGCTGTCCATTTTCGGTGTAGCTTCTCAGGCGAATAAAACTTGGAATGGGTTTGTTATATAAAAGTGTGATGCTGCAGTACCGTTAAATGGGTGTAAACCTGACCAGGCACTACAGAAATGTTCACTGCAGGCTACAGTGATCATTTCTACATAAAGCAAAACAGACAACAAAAGTCACATAATTACCGCTGCTTTCACTTGCCAAGCCATTAATCCAACAATAAACGACCTGTACTTGTGTATCCAGATGCTTGAGTCATAAAATCCCCTCGGCTTATCCAACAAATGCATTAAAATACGGGTTTGAAAGCAAAATGAGAACTAAACAGCAGAGTACAGATACAAAGAAAGAAATGTGCGGTGAAAGTTGCACTATACACATATTTCTCTATTGCAGGAATTGAAATGCAATCTATTATATTCCATATTCTGTTGTTAGATGAATTTGGGCAGCTGTTAGGTTTGTTAAATGTGCTTTTCACCCCTGATTTATCTACTGTTATTCTGTCATAAAACTATTCATGCAAGTAGAAAACAAGAAAAGAAATGGGTTAAACAAATAAACAAACAAACAAAAAGGATGCGGGCAGAAGGACAGCAGGGAGAAGGATGCTCTGCCTTTGCATTGTGGAGGTCGACACAAAACATTTTGGAGGTTCGGTTTTTCCTTTTTTTTCATGTTTTTTTGCCCATAAAAATCCACAGGAACTGAAGTGTTTTAAAACAAAATCCTCTCTCAAAGATATTGGTCCCTGTAGGCTGAGTTTAAGCGGCCATCACAGAGGAGAGCGCATGAGGACATTTTCCCCCTCCCATGTTCAATATTGAACAAAAGCACGACCCCTGTGCTGCACATCCATCTTTAGAAAGGGGGAAAAACACCCCTCCTCTATGGGGAGCTCGTCAGAGCCAGAGGTTGTTCAGGCAGGGAATCTTTTGTTTTTATCTTTATGAGTCTTTTTTTTTTTTGAAAGGGTCTTTTGAGCTCCCTGGCTGGATTATATCATTTTCATGTTAAATTTCCGAGGGGCATCGGCACCGCTGCTGCTCATCCCAGCGTCCGATTTGCGCGGGACGTACTCTATCTCAATGTTGTGTTTGCTGTTGCCTTTGCCTCTGCTCCAAAGGAAGAGCAGAACAAGGCAGAACAGAACCACACCCAAAAAGGAGATGAAGCCCATGGTGGTGGCGATGATTAGCGTCTTTATATCAAATGGGAACGGGACTGTTGCTTTTGTTCCATTGGCTCCATTGTCGTTGGGTTGGTTGGAGATAAATGCCAAGGTTTTGTTGGGCTGGTTGGGCCAGTCTGGCGAGTAACTGTGGACGTGTAGGTGGGCCAAAGCGGTGTCGTTTCCACCGGCATTGCTAGCAATGCACACATATGTCCCATTGTCCTGAATCTGAGCGTAGCGCACCTCCAAGGTGCCATCCGGGAAAACAGTGAGCCGTCCTATCGTTTTCGTTGTGATGAACTGTTTTTGTGGGGAAAGCCACATGATGATGGGTGTCGGGTCTCCATCTGCTTGGCAGATAAAGTGGACGGTGGTGCCTTCGTCAACAAACTTCTGCTGAGGTTTCCGGTCTCGGATCCTAGACTTGCGACACGTGAAGTAATTGGGTTGCAGCACGTCAGGGAAGTCCTTGAACTCTTTTCCCTGAACAAACTCGGGTGAGGAGCAAGTCGGCTGCTGGCGGTTGAAGTTGAGCCTCCAGCGGCGTCGGAAAACCCATAGCAGACGGCAGTCACAAGCCAGCGGGTTGTCGTACAACGCAAGGGTCTCCAGGTTCCCCACTGAATGGAACACAGACTCCTCCAGGGTGCTAAGGGAGTTGCTGGACACATTTAGGACTTTCAGGTAGTTCAGTCCTCTGAAGGAATAGGGCTCAATCATCGTCAGTCGACCGCCCACCAAGTGGAACTCTTGCAGTCTGAGCAGGTCATGGAGCCGGTTGCCTTCGATCATCTGAATAGGATTGTAGGACATGTTAAGGAAACGAAGATAAACCAGGTGCCGCAAGGCCAAATACGGAATTGATGTCAAGTTTGCATTAGTGATCGTTAGGGAGGTAAGATTCAATCCGTACAAGCAGTTGGTGGTCATGGTATCCAGGTAGGGCCAGTTGGCGATCTCCAGCACTTTGAGACGGTAGAGCCGCTTGAAGCTGTAGTCTCTGATGCTGTTGATGTTGAGGTTTCGTAAGCGCAGCATGACCAAGCTGTGCAGGTGCGTGAAGGCCTCTGTCGGGACAGAGGTCAGGTTGCACTTTTCGAGCGTGAGCTGCTCCAGGCTGCTGAGGCCGTGAAACGCCCTGTGGGATATGAAGACAAGGTCATTATCCCCAACCTCCAGAGAGCGCAAGTTGTAGAGGTCCTGGAACATGTAGTCCAGCAGAATTACGATCTTATTTTCACTGATGTCCAGCTTTGTTAGGTTACTGAGGCCCGTGAACACTCCCAGCTGGATGAGCTTCAGCTTGTTGCTGCGCAGTCCCAGACTCTGCAGGCCATAGAGGTTGTTAAAGGCCCCTGGCTCAATAGTCGAGATGGTGTTTTCATTGAGCTCCAGCTCTTCCAGCTGTGGGAAGGCAGAGAACTCATCTGGGTTGATAGTTTTGATTCGATTCTTGCTGAGGTCCAGGTGTCGTGTTTCAGATGGGATTCCCTCTGGAACAGACATCAGCTTCTTGCGGTGGCATAGGACAGAACGCTCCTGAGCATTGCACTCGCAGCGTGATGGGCAGCCCGTGGCAGAGCCAGACAGCACTGTGCCCAGCATTAAGATTAGAATGGGCTGCCAGCATGCCACAAGGAAGCTGTGCCCACTCACTTCCCCTGCTACCATCCTACCGGTTACCTGCACAGAGAAAGAAAAAGAGAAAAATAGTGCTGAGTTATAAAATATGAAATTCAAGGCATCCAAATCAATAAACAATTATACCACACAGCATTGACTGAACTTCTGTTGGGTTATTTTCTTTGGCGGGCAGGATATGGCTCTAAAACATGAATGAATTGTGTATTCATTGAATACTATTCATTGAATGAGCGGAGAGGGTAAAAGAGTGTTTTACTAAGAGTTTAACTAATATAGCAGAAAACATTTTCCATTTTCCAAAGTGTCAACTGTGTTTCATTAAATTATAGGCTCATAAAACTACTTTACTAAGAATTGTTAAATTATTCTGAACTTAGTCAGAGCTGTGAAAAGGAAGAACCAATGTCGTGTACTTGCATAATTGCCTTGAATTGCAAATTGGAACTTTTTGATTCTATCTCCTTTGTTTTGACCCCGGCTAGTTCAACTTCAAAAGCTTTTAACACACAGTAGCACTTGTGCTAACTGAGCTCAGGGACTTGACTTGGAATCCATTGCAAAGGTTACATCACCATCATAAGATATTTATGAATCCTCTAAACCTCTGGTGCACCTAACACAGCTGGGCAGTGAGTTAGAGGGCTGTTCCTGTTTCCCAACCTGCCTTTTCACTCTTAAACACTCTAAAAGTGTTCACACTTCCATGTCTGTGATCCATATGAAATGATGGCATGGAGGCATATGTGTGAATTTATCCCATTCAAGTAGAAATCCACTTCACAGGAAGTCAGGAGGTACACGCATGAAATAGCTAGCATATACCATCTGTGAGAGAGACCAGAAGATGGGGAATTGGTTTAAGAACGATCTGAAACACTCTCGCTCTCTGATGAATTACTAAAAGACATGCTGACCATTGAAATCTGTACACAGAGATTCTAATGCTTCCTGAATCAGCAAAACCTCCCCACTATTTATGCATAACTGCCATTGTTGTGAGGTTTAGCTTCTTAGTTTTGGTTTGGTCGAGTCTTCCATGCACTTAGACCATGATAAAAGTCTTCAAAATAACAGCAGAAACACAACTACAAGATAAAACAGACTTGTTAGACAATCTTCAGAAATTCATCTTTAAGTGGAAACTGTCCCAAAACCCAGTAAGCCACCTTGCCTACATAGACATCATCCAATTAGAACCTCATAAGGGACTTATTCTGAATGCTACACAAGCAGCAGCTTCAAATGTTAGCATGTTACTAAGCCCTGCTGTTCGCATGCTGCTAAGCTAATGATGCCATAGTATCCACCTTATTCCTCAATGCAGAAGTAAGCCTATGGGCGATACTTTTGGTTCATTAGCTGCTTTATGGAAATAACTAGAAGAATAACAATGTGCAGTAAACGGTAAAACTGATGAGGATGACACCGGAAGCCAGTCCCATCAAAATTACAAAAATGTTTGCATAGATAGCACATAGAAATTGCCTTAAAATGCTGTCTAAGTAGGCAGCTCACAGAAAACAGAGCTTGCATGTCTCAGGGTTTTACTTTTTCTTTCTTTTTTTTTATTTGCTGTCACGCTATTCTCTGCCGACCTGTCGTGTCTCTGATTATGGTTTCATAACCACCTACACAGCACTGGAATAATTCTTTTGAGAGTCTTCATTTCCTGTTCTTGTAACACAACATCGCTGTCTAATGATCTTAAAAAAAAGATGTACAACTTGCATTAGGAAGACTGACGTCAGTGATGATTGCTTCTGACCTAAAAGACTGGTAAATACTATGCATTGTGATACTGATATCAGAAACCCCCCACAAGCAAAGGACTTTTCAGCTCGAAGAACTTGTAGAGCTTTAAAATGGTTCTTTAGGGAATCACAAATCTTGAAACACAATGACCATTAAACAGAGTCATTGGTGTGCAGGAGAACTTGACCCACCCACATAAACACAAAATACATAAATGTGACCCTGGACCACAAAACCAGTCTTCAGCCGCCCGCTGGGGTATATTTTTAGCAATAGCCAAAAAACATTGTACGGGCCAAAATTATTGATTATTCTTTCATGCCCAAATCATTAGGATATTAAGATCATGTATCATTAAGATATTTTGTAAATTTCCTACTGTAAATATATAAAAACTACATTTTTGATTAATACACTAATATGCATTGCTAAGAAATCATTTGGACAACTTTAAAGGTGATTTCTTTTTGCACCCTCGGGCTCCAGATTTTCAAACAGTTGTATCTCGGCCAAAAATGTACACATAAGACGGGTTTGTGGTCCAGGGTCACATATCTCCAAGATGAGCTTGTTACAAAAAGCTAAAAACAGAAAAGATCTTGTTAGCAAATTCCCAGTGCAAATTAAAAGTAAGATATCCTCTGATTAATTGGCATGCATCCAATATACGGTGTTCCACAAAATAATTCTATCAATCTATGTGAATAAATATTTATATGGATTCATAAGGAAATTACTGTATATGAAACTTACAAATGTGTGTATAAATATCTGCATACATTCAGGTAGTCAACAAGACTATTTCCCGTTCTAAAGGAATATGTATAGGAAGTGATTCACAAACATTTCAGGAGAGGCCAATTTGGATTTTTGTTTGTAATTTGTTGATTTGTAATGAATAAACTGCAGTGATCTAACTGTGAGCCCCAGTTGTTCATCAGTATCAATAATGAAGCCACTGAAGGGTTGAGTTTGGCTGGAAGCATTCAGCATGTGGCCCAGAGGCCCTGTGTTAAACCGTTAGTGCTGTTGAGGGGAGGCTGGGTCCTGTTCAAAGCAAATTAAGCAGCCTACAGTGTGTGCTGCCAAAACCTGAGAACATATGTAAATGTTCTTCATACGAATCTGACATGAAAGAACTATCACCGCTGTCTGGTCATCAGGCTAGCAACAAGCTGAAACATTATTCAGCTAATGATCTGTCTCTGGAAATCTTATCAAATAGCATTATGTATTATCCCACAGTGAAAAACTGAAAAGAAATGCCTGATTGCTAAGCCCTCCTACTGAAAATCCCATTGTTGGAGTCTGTGACCTTTCATCCCCTGTAAAAAATAAAAATAAATAAAGGCAGCATGTCAAATAATGACGTAAGTGCACAAAGTAATGCAATAGGGTAGTTTGTTTGAGACTGTAAAAAGTTACACACCTAAAGGTAACAAATACCAACCCGATCACATGGCAATTCGTACATTTTTCACAAGGTGGCTTATTCGTACGAATTTCGTACGACCACACTCATACAAATTCATACGATTGTTGCCAAATCGTACATATTTTATGAGTTGCACAATTCGTATGATTTTGTACGAATGACCTATACCTAACCCCGCCCCTAAACCTAACCGTCACTGGGGTCGTATAAAATCGTACAAATAAGCCACCTCGTAAAATACGTACGAATTGGTCGTGAGATAGCGTTGGAAATAATGCAGTTTGGAAACATATCTAATTTGCTGCATTAGTGTGTAAAGTAACAACAAAGTTGTATGTACACAAGTTGTATGTAGCATACAAGATAATGCAGGAAGTTAGAGTGTAATAACTTATAATGCAGAACACCAGAAGGTAAAGTAATGTGATGGCAAATGATTTTAAGTACTGCAATATGGTAGTGTATCAAGTAATGCAGTTAGGTAGCATGGAAGTAACATGGTAAGTTAGTATGTAACGTAATGCTGGAAGGTGATTTGTAAAGCAATGCGGTGAGGGAGTTCCTAGTGAACATGACAAAGTTGCTTCCTGTCTATTCTGACGTGATCATATTTCTATCTGTTGCGTCACTTACTATTATATTATATATTAATACATCTGAATCCATCACAGTAAGACTAATGCAGTCTGGAGCAGGACGTAGTTTCCCAGCAGCAACAATCCCACTAAAAGACAGCAGCTAAATACCTGAGCAGCAGAATCCTCCTCACATCTGTCACTGCTAAAGGAACAGCACGCTAAGAGTCTAATCTAGTTCAGAATCAGCCTGTTCGCTAATCCTGTATACACACACATGCGCAAGGCGCACTAACACACAGACAGGCGGACTTATTTTACCTCAGCTTCATGTAGGTCAGTTCGGCACACAGACACCTCACAGGACAGAGTTAAACACACACTTGGACAAGAATAACACAACTCACTCCGGCTCATCCGTAAATCAATCTGATTAATTGACTTAACGAAGCTCTGCTGCCACTATTTAGAAGACTTTGAGTCTTCCAAGTGACTTAAATCTCCTGAATCCGTTTACCAAAACATCAAGTACAGATTGTTTGCCAATTAATTAAATAAAAATTGCTTACAATTATGCATTAAATAGTATTTCTGCATTTTTAATGAGTAAAAAAATGATCCCTCAAGGAATCCCTCAATAATGGCTCAAAATGTGCTTAGATTTTGATACCGAGATACCAAGCCTGCATTTCAAAATCTGAGATATGACAATGAACTCTCATTAAATGTTTCAGAAAATGTCCCGATTCAAGAAATGACCCGAGTCGCCATCCATTCATTTTAATGCACTACACTTGTAATGTATATGAATAATTATCTCATTAGAGTGGATTTTCATTTCTCTTTATGATTTTTAAAGGTACAATAGGCGATTTCAGAGGACTATCAAAGCATAAGATCCCACTCTCCCTCCAAATCACTCTCCAAAGCCACCACTGCCTCCTCCAAAATGAATGAATGAATGAATGAAATGCTGTCAGATTATTTCATGTCTCATTCACCAGTGAGAAAACATTACAGCAAAAAAACGCTAAATATTATACAAATAGCGCCTTTTTTTCAAGTGTAATGGAACACGCTGATTACTCTGTGTGTCTGTGTGAACATGGTGCACAGAGGTATACAAATACAAACATTGATACGTTTCAAATCCATTCAGCAAATCTCTGGGTCTGGCGGTAGCACTTTAGCTGTAGCTTAGCATAGATCATTAAATTTGATTAGACCTTTAGCATCTCACTCAAAAATGACCAAATAGTTTCAATATATTTCCTTTTTAAAACTCGACTCTTCTGTAGTTCCATCGTTTACTAAGACCAATGGAAAATGAAAAGTTGCCATTTCTAGGCTGATAAGGCTAGGACTATACTCTCATTGCAGCGTAATAATCACGGAGTTTCGCTTTCACAATGAAACACCCCGAGACTCCACGACATGGCAGCGATGGCAACAGAGAGAATAAAAGTTACGCCTTCTTTCTTTGCGTGAACATTTGGGCGGGGTTATGCAAATCTTCCCACATCGTGATGTAGACATGTGGGGGCGTGTTAAAATTAGACGTTTAGGTGAGTGTGGTTGACTGTTAACTTTTATAGAGAATATCTCTTTTAAATTTGAGACTTAAGTCTTTACAACTTTATAGATTTTCTTCATGCACCAAGAGCTTGTAACAATCCAAAGATAAAGGAAACATTTAAATCGCATCATATGACCCCTTTAACATCTGAAGGGAGCTTTGGAAAAATGGTGGAGTATTCCTTTAAGTCTCCTGAGGTGTAAAAGAACAACATCTGTGCAACAAAATGTTCCTCTGGGCTCCTCTTTAAAGTCAGCCTTTGAAGGTAAAAACAACTAACAAACCAGTCACAACACTGCAACAGAGCGCCTTCATTTAAATACAAAACAAGTGTCAGGAATGAGATCGTATCATTCATTTAAAACTTTTGTGCACAGGACGCAGTGTTCAAGATCGCAAACGCACTCCATTTCTCATGGTCCGTGGCTGAATCCGCTCATTTATTTGTTGCACTTGCTGCAGAATCAGCAGAGTGTGACTGAGTGTTCCCTCATTAGAGACCCTCTACTTGCCTTTCCGCTATTATTGCGTCTGTAAAGTAACTGGCTCAGGGAGTGCAAACAGTACACTAGGTTTCTATTCAGAGCTTCAGATCTGCCACTGACCTTCTAAAAACACCTCCACCCAGAAAAACTAGCTCCATTCTACAGCCCTAACAGCTCCTCAGAGCTCAAACGTCTCAGATTCCCACTCTCCCCGCTCTGTCACTCTCTGTTTTTCTCTCTCTGAGGAGAGGGAGACACATTGACCCTGAAGCTGCAGGAAAAGAAGCATCAACACGAGTCCACAATGGCAGCTGGAATCTGGAATAACGAGGTCCAACACACAAGACGTCAGAGCACTGAGGAATCAATCACACAGGGCACGTTTTCTGGCTGAGTGTGAGATGAGGGTTTTAAAAGCGGGATGTACACACAAGCATAGGCTAGACTGCAAACGCTAGCCTCACTGTCTATCGTATACGAAGCAAGCTAGCTTCTGGGAACCAAGAAATGGAGGCTCGTGAGTAATTGATCTGATACGCTCTTAATGGGCAGAAACTCCATTAACGATCCCTTTCTGGCCATTAACTGACTTGCCTTAAAGGGACACTCATAGCTGATTCCACTAGAGTTTGACGTTAATATATCGCCAAGCTAATGACTTGAAACTCTTATACACAAAACTATTTTATTTTATTTTAAAAGTCATAAAAAAATTAAACAGCACACTTTTCACTTTTTACATTGTCTTAAACATAACCTTATCTTAGCTATGATTTTATTCTTAAACTTTTGTGAAATTGTTTCAATTCGTTGGAGAAAATATCTTTTAAGATTCATAGAGAGAGAGAGACAATAACTACGGAAACCTCAAATTACAACTGATCAAGTCTATAGAGTGATGAAATTGCATTTTGAACCGGTAATCACGCTCTGCATGCAGGAGGAGGAGGCCTGGAGATGTGATGCAGAAATGCATGCTGGGAAATTGATTGTTTGCATTGCATCTGCCGAACAGAGACATTTAGAGATAAGTGCAGTCAGTCTGATGCACCATGGGCAAATTCACATGCACATGACCAGCAGGTTTCCCTCTTTAACTGGAGCGTACAGAGACCCCCTGACTTACTCCACTTGACCTGCTCAGACCCCTCGATCAGCAGTCATGCAGTTTTCATGACTATTTTTTTTGCCAATTTGTTTAACGTGAAGAAAGGAAAAGAAAGCCTAGGGGGTTTAACTATGATCAACAATAAATACAGTAAAATTGTGACATACAACCATTTAAAATGGTCTGTTTGGATATATTTTAAAATCGAATTTATTTCTGTGATGCAACGCTGAATTCTGAGCATCATTACTCCAGTCTTCAGTGTCACATGATCCTTCAGAAATCATTCTGATTGTAATGATCAGATGTTTTTTTATTCTACATCGTTACACACAAACTGATCTGGTATGACCCCAAAAGACACAAAATGATGCATAATGTTGTATAATACATAATATGCATTAGGAAATCGTCCTATAGCATCTGTGTGTGTGTGTGTGTTTGTGTGTGTGTGTGTTTCTGACTGTGTGGGTTTCTCGGTTCGGTCTATCTCATGACTCATTCGCTGTTCCCCAAAGCGTCTCCCTTTTCATTTATTCGGAGTGCGAGAGAAATTTATTTAGCTAAAAAAGAAGGAGCGCATATGTTTCCACAGACAGGTGTTACTTTAATGCAGAACCTGAAACGAGGTGATCGCTCGTGTCCTTTTACACTGCTGCTGTTTTTCAGAATATGCTTCAACAGACGTCATTCTTCCTGTATGTGCGTGTTATGTAACGTCAGTACATAACCTGTAAAGTTGACTGAGTCATTTTCAGTCCCTGCTGTCGGTTTATCCCCTGCTGGAAAATCCAGGTAGATGTTCTGGAACATGCTAGCTGGTAATTAGTTTGTCCAGCTACCAGTTCATGCTGTTTTTAACACAGTTGCTAATGTCTGAATGGAAACCAGCTCCCTACCGTGTTTCAAAACAATGCTAGCATGTTAAGTTGTCAGAATTAGCTGGATGTGAACACACTGAACACGTTCACCCAGGATAAGGCATTGTAAAGTAACTCGGCAGTTAAAATGCACACCAATTTGCTCATGAATATGGTTTTGTATCTTGAACATTGTCTGTTATTTAATGTAGTACATTTATACAGTGCACAGCTGTATCCTAAATGTATTTAGCTTTAAAGATCTATTCTATTATATTGTATTCTGTTCTAATGATGGCTGAAGATAAACCCTGACAGGGTCCATATAAAATATAGATACAGATATTGATTTAGTTTGTGCAAGGCTCTTCAGTCCACACCCACGAGCAATTTTCTTTAATAACAGTGTGTTTCTTGTCAGAGCGACTCATTATAGAGTGTCATTTTAAAGAGTTAACTGCCGCACTGCCTGATTCACTCTTAGCTCTGGTTTAGATGAAATAGAGTCAGACCTGCATCACTAATGACAGGGACGGAGTCAGGCACGTCCGAAACACCAACACAAATGTGCGAAATGACACATTCGGCGTGAGGCGTTTACATTTGACACTCTTTCAACACCTCTGGAAAAGCTCCTCTTTTTCACCACCGGTTCAAGCGTTTTAGTTTGAACATGTTAATGCCTTGATGCCCATCAACAGTATTGACCGGCATCGACCGACATTCCCTGAAACACAGCTGAAACCAGCCTGAAGTGGCTGCTGGTTTTACATGGTTTCCAGTTGGTCATGTATGGTATATATCTGGAATACGAGCCAATGGTTCGCCCTCACTCTTAAAAATAAAGGTTCTTTATTGGCATCAATAATTCTATGAAGAACCTTGAACAGCTATGGAAAATTTCAAATGCAGGAAAGTCTTTACAGTCAAGAAGGTTCTTTAGATTTTCAAAATGTTCTTCAAAATGGTTCTTTTAGGAACTGTTCACTAAAAAAAAAAGGTTCTTCTATGGCATCACTGCAAAGACCCTCTTTTGGAACCTTTATTTTTAAGAGTGCTGGTAGACTTAGTTAAGCTAAATTCAGAGTCTTTATGCTGCCTGGGAGAAAATTACTAAAAAAAAGCTAATTACAAGATGATATCTCCCAATTCCAAGAAAAAGGTAAAAATTGCAAGATGTAAACTAGTTAGGACTGGTCGATAATCTACAACAAGCAAGCAAACAAACAAATAAACATTTCATCCTACATCAGAAGCCACTAACATATTTGCTTAAAATGGTTTTTGCTTGTAAAAATCTTTGATCTGTGCATATTTCTCTCCTGTTTCAGATGCCAGAATGCCTTGATGGATGCGTTTCTTACAAACACGCAGCTTTTCCATTTACCAGACATTAATAGATGAACTGGAGTCATATGGATTACTTGTGGATTATTGTGATGTTTTTATAAACCATTTGGACTCTAATTCTGACGGCACCCATTCACTACAGATTATTAATTTGTGAGCATGTGACATTTCTCCAAACATGTTCTGATGAAGAAACAAACTCATCTTTTATGGCCTTTTATGGCCATCAAATTTTTAGGTGGACTATATCAAATGCTGTGGAATTAACTTTACTCGTACTGAACCCAGAATATTCCTTTAAAGCAATATCCATGGTTTAAATACAAGCTCAAATGACATTTTATGGACTACAAAAAATATTTTCTCCCAGCAAAATAGGCAGTGACACACTAAAAATGGAAGTAAACAGAGCAAATGCTTTGCATAAATGTGAAGCTTGAATTTTTTGTTAAAGCACTTCCATGAATTATTCAGTAAGAACCGGTTATTATTTGATCTGTGAAGTTCACTAAATTGTCTAGGAGGTGGAGGACTACTTTCTAGATGGATGAACTTCTGCCTTCATTTTTTATGAGTTTGAGCCAACTGAACACGCCTTTCTTTGGAATTCTTTTAAGTTTAAATATTGGATATAACATTATATAAGCAGTTCTACCACAGCAGTTTCATAGTAATACATAAAAATGTAATGAAAGGTCTTTGTGAGTACATTGACTAAATGGAGACATAACGTTTGTACTGTAGCATAGATGGATATACAGATTTAATCTGACAGTAAAACCTGCCGATATTTTTCTTTTTGAAGTCAGTGCTCTCTGAATCGCTACAGCTTTAACCTAGAACATTTCTTTTTCTGGTTTGACCCGGGTTCGTTCCAGCAGGGATGCGATTCATAGAGCCAATCGTCTTCCTGCAAATCCATCAGGGAGTTTGTGTAGTGCAAATCGAACTATGCATTCATCTATAATATGGAAAAACTCTTGATATCAGTCCATCATCCATCAACAAGTTTCCTGCCTGTGCTGTTAGCTGTGTCATCCTCTCTCTATCTTTCTGGAAATGGAGCACAACCACACCCCCCTTACTCTTTCCTCTTTAACACTGGCTTCCAGGGTTCTCACACACACACACATTTAGCTCAGTTTTCACCAACAGTTTTCTGTCTCTCTCGCTCAGGCTCATAAATCGCGTTGTCTCCAAGCATCTGCTGAACGCCGCACACTCATCGTCTCCTGAAATACAAACCCCTTGGCTGAGATCACATGACCTCTGTAACTCCACCGCCTCTACAACGCTCTTTACCTCTCTTCAGAACACAAACCTCAGCTCGCTTTCTATTTTAGTCGCTGCCGATTGATCTGAATGATTCAGAGGAGATTCAACGATGTAAATCAATCCTACAGAACCACAAAACACACACTCACACACTTCATAGGCTTCTGCATTGGTTAACATTTCACCATCCCACGGTGCAATGGGCCTGTTTTACCATTATAATATATGGTATGCACTATGTAGACCACATTCCTAAAAACTATTTTACTGACAAAAATATATATTTTTATTAAATTTTTGTCGATCAAAGTTGAGGCGAAAATTGCAAATTGAATGATTTTAATTGAAACAAGATTCAGCACTAACAATTGTTGTCTGAATATTTGGTTTAATTTTCTCAATGACAAAAATGACAAATATGGTGACATTTTGACTATTGACTACATTTGATTCAACAAATGTATTAAAAGGCAAAAACAATGACTAAAACAAAAACTTATTTGAACTTTTTATTCATGAAAGGATCCTCAAAAATCTAATAATGAGGAAACATTCATAATAAAAAAAAAATCTTGAGCAGCAAATCAACTTATTAGAATAATTTCTTAAGGATCATTTAACACTGAAGACTGGGGTAATGATGCTGAAAATTGAGCTTTGCATCACAGGAATAGATTGCATTTGAAAATATATTTAAATAGAAAACATTTATCAAATAAATGCAGCTTTGGTGAGCATAAAAGACTTCTTTCAAAAACAAGAAATAAATCTCAGTGACCCCAAACTATTGAACAGTATGCTAGAATGTTTCAACAACATTTTTAAGGTGGGGCTTAGTGAAAGAAATAGAATATGGCCCCTTTAAGACAGCTCTGACACAACTCCTCATTTGATGTTCTCTTGGAAACATGAATTATCTGAACTGATGCTCTTGTGTGGATCTAGGCTAACTGCTGGTGCTATCGGCACATTTACCTCACGCAGTAAATCCAGAAGGACTGCTGATGAATAAACAAATCCAATTAAAGAAAGCGTTAGCCTGGGAATGCTTACCTCAGCCTCTTTAACACACACACACACTCACACACCTTATTAATCTGTGCTTTAAGCAGCATCACCATTGAGCATCACTGCACGACTTCACTGTCCTGAAGAATTTATAACCACTCTGAACTCGGATCACTACGGCCAATCACCTCGAAAATACACACACAAACACACATAGACTTACCCATTACACTGTACACTCAAACACGTACATGTACACACACAAACCTGATGGGTGTTGCCATCTCATTCAGGAAGCAAAACCAGCTGCTGAGCTTCCATCGATCTACTGGCCTGTGAAGAATACTGATTACACACACTGCAATCTGGTTTCCAACACAAGGACTCACACACACACACACACTTGAAAATATATTAACAGGCTACGGCTGTATGAGAAGTACTCACACTCTCTGCCTCAGATCTGCATGTTAACCGAAGCCCCGCCCACAGCCATAATACAAGCACCGCCCACCTTTACAATTCAGATTTTCCTGCAGTGAGAAAATACGCATATTCAACATTCAAAATTCATTCGCAGAATTCCGAATGTGACAACGGTGGCAGTTCATGCAAAAGATATCGCATAAGCAGAAAATATTTTAGTCAAACTGCATTAGGCTACATGTACATCTGGAAATTAAAAGTCTGTATTTAGCCATGAAATTTATAATACGATTTTTCTTCCCATGTAAAAATAACAATAAAGGCTCAAAACAGGTCACTTATTTAGATTTTAGAATTCTGATATGTTAAACAGGTGCATCTCAATAAATTAGAATGTTGTGGAAAAGTTAATTTATTTCAGTAATTCAATTAAAATTGTGAAACTTGTTTTTTTTAATTGTACAATTGTAAAATTGTTTGGCTCTCATTTAACAAAAACCCACCAATTCCCTATCTCAACAAATTAGAATACTTCATAAGACCAATAAAAAAGCTATATATATATATATATATAAAAACATTTTTAGTGAATTGTTGGCCTTCTGGAAAGTATGTTCATTTACTGTGCATGTACTCAATACTTTGTAGGGGCTCCTTTTGCTTTAAATACTGCCTCACTTCGGCGTGGTATGGTGATCAGTTTGTGGCTCTGCTGAGGTGGTATGAAAGCACAGGTTTCTTTGACAGTGGCCTTCAGCTCATCTGCATTTTTTGGTCTCTTGTTTCAAATTTTTCTCTTGACAATATCACCAGTTTGCTGGCCAGTCAAGCACACCAACACCATGGTCACTTAACAAACTTTTGGTGCTTTTGGAAGTGTGGGCAGGTGCCAAATCAGCATCTTCAAAATGCTGGTCAGCAGAAGGAAGGATGAAGTGCTCCAAAATTTATTGGTAAACGGGTGCAGTGACTTTGGTTAAAAAAAAAAAAACACAAAGGACCAACAACAGCAGATGACATTGCACCCCAAATCATCACAGACTGTGGAAACTTAAGCAACTTGGGCTATGAGCTTCTCCACCCATCATCCAGACCTTGGTTTCCAAATGAAATACAAAACTTGCTCTCATCTGAAAAGAGGACTTTGGACCACTGGGCAACAGTCCAGTTCTTCTTCTCCTTAGCCCAAGTAAGACGCCTCTCACGTTGTCTGTGGCTTAACAAGACGAATACAACAACTGTAGCCAAATTCCTTGACACGTCTGTATGCCTTGACCCCAGTCTCAGTCCATTCCTTGTGAAGTTCTTTAATCGATTCTTGAATCAATTTTGCTTGACAATCCTCATAAGACTGCGGTTCTCTCGGTTGGTTTTGCATCTTGTTCTTCCACTCAACTTTCTGTTAACATGCTTGTATACAGCACTCTGTGAACAGACAGCTTCTTTGGCAATGAATGTTTGTGGCTCCTTGTGAAGGATGTCAATGATTGTTTTCTGGACAACTTTCAGATCAGGAGTATTTCCCATGATTGTGTAAACAAGTGAACCAAACTGAGAGACCATTTTGAAGGCTCAGGAAACATTTGCAGGTGTTTTGAGTTAATTAGCTTATTGGCATGTCACCATATTCTAATTTGTTGAGATAGTAAATTGGTGGGTTTTTGTTAAATGTGAGCCAAAATCATCACTTTTAAAAGAACCAAAGACTATTTTTATGATTGTATTCTATTTTGATTATTATTTTGACAATTTATTACTTAAAATACATTTACATTTTTAATAAATGTATATCTTTAATAATCAAAATTATTTTTGGTTTCGAGCTATATATATAACCAGCTATTTAAATAATAATAATAATATTATTATTTTATTTTCGATTACTCTTTGGATTATATATTTATTAAAATAATTTGTAATATATATTTTTGTAAAAAAATAAATAAATCATAGTTACAATGTAATTTGTACGTTTTGACAAAGTGCTGTTAATAAAATAATTTTCACTTTCATCATGTCGTCTGAGGCAGGTTTTAAATCTAAAGCTAAAATTCTGGTACTGACTCAATTGTCCAGTGACAATACAGGCACCGCCCACAGACAGACAAAAAAAACACAAAACCAAACACGAGCGCCACCCACAACCCAGGCCCCACCGCACGACTACCTGACATTTCCAACTTGTTCCCATAGAGTCTTCCATTGTGATTAACATTTACTCAGCAGGCGCATAGAGCATCTTCTCCCTGCAAGACTAATGTGCTCTGCTGGCTCGTTACTGCCAATTCATTTCCAGAACATCCTCCGAGTCATCATAAAAACATGAATCCAGTATTCATGTATCATACATAAATGCAGTTTCATGTCGCTTAATGTTAACGTCTTGAACTGCACATAATGTCTTTTTATAGCGTAATATGATACTGCGGCATTAAACATCTGCTGGAGAATATCACTAATATAACATCTAAGAGAGTATACCTTTGACAAACGCAGAGACAAAAATCCTGATTTTGGAAATAATTTAATTTGGATGCACCGTGTCTGACTATTCGCTAAACAGACAGCGATTGAAATTTCAGGAAACTAATGCAAAACTAATGGATAAAATAATAGTTATTCAGTAGGGCTTTTCTCCTGGGCAAAAAGCATTTCATTTAAAGATTAGCGGTAAGCTGCTCTATTTCTCTCTCTCGCTCTGACAATGAGACTGTAAGTGATTTGACTTTAAAGAGCTAGGGTAAGTGAGCATGTGTGTGCCACACAGGAAGTCATTAGCAATAAGACACACTTGGACAAACCCCTCCCCTTCACAGGCCCCTCCCTCTCATCTGCATAACCACAGACCATTATACTGCTATTTGTTGCTACACAACAAGCCAGTGGATCCACCTACAGATCACAGATCCCTGATGTTTGGAAAGCTTTAGCATAATTTCCGTATTGAAAAATTGTGTAAATACGCATTTGGATTTTTATATTCTACGTACACTACACTTACTTAAAAGAAACAGTTCACCCCAAAAGTTGACAATTTTGTCATAATTAACTCTAAACCTGCATGCTTTTCTTCTGTTCAACACCAAATGTAAAAAATAACACACAAAGTAGTCCATACAACTTGTGCGCTATATTACAACAAATCTTTTTAGTTCATTAGAGAAGTAGCATTGAATCATTGAGTCTGATTCATGAATCATTCATTTGTATTTGAACAAATCGTTTGTCATTTAAAATTGTTTTATATTTATTTATTTACCCCAAATGATTTAATATTCAACTATAATAGTAGAACATACGACTTTATGAGTTTATGAGAAGTAGAGTCTGATTCATTAATGATTCGTTCTTTTAAAAGCATTTAGTTCGTTATTCAGTATTATTTTATTTATTATTTTACTTTCCCAGAAATTATTTTATATTTTTCTTCCAAAAATATTGTATTTTTGACTTTAGTACATACAACTTGTGCATTATATTACATTCTTTCTAGTTTATGAGAAGTAGCACTGTGTCTGAGTAATGAATGATTATTTCCTTAGAACAAATCTTTTATTTTATATTAGACACAAAGTTGACTCACTGAATCACTAATCCAATAGCAGTGGCTCACTGTAGGCGGAGATGGTTAGTGAACAACTTAAATCTTGGTTTGTTTTTTAAACAAATTTATCACAGTTGCAGAACACAAATTGAAAACTTTTAGCATAATTTTAAACATTCTTTTATCAAAGATTAAAGGATTCGGTTCTTTTGTATTCTATGGAAGAAAGTCAAACGGGTTTAAACAACATTGGGTAAACAAAGATAGATTTTACATTTACTGGTAAAGTATTACATGTAAATGACCCTTTACTCCCTAAGGATTGGTGGTTGCAGTCAGATACGGGGTACCCTGAGAGTGATTTAAAAAAAAATACAAATAAAAAATACCCACCCGGTCACCTTGTTGGCTATACCATTGAAAACACCTCACACAGTGCTGCAAACACGTTCATCAAGAAGCCCAGTCTCACAGCTTGGGTGTAAAGCCAGATATCATCGCTATTATCTAATAAAATACCAGAACCAGAAATTCATCCAGGTCCTGTCGAAATGACATCAGTCGGACCTATTTGTACATCATATTATTTGCACACTGGAGTAAAGAAAGTGAATTTATTCTCTGCCGGTGCCTTTACTGCACCACAAGTGCCGTCGATCACGCTGATTGCATTTGTAAAACCAGCGATCACAATGAAACGCACATGATGTTTTTGCCACTGGAGACATTAAATGCACCGGGTCAAATGTTTGCATGACGGCAAGCACATTGTCATGTCAAGCCAGCTTTTTAGAAATGCCCACGTGGGCGTAACAAATGGCAAGCGTGCTCTTCTGAGCCCGGCGTTTCAAATTTTATGTGTACACAAGGTTTATTCAAGAGGGCTCTGAATTCATAGCTCACACTGAGGAAGTGATATTTGGACCAGTATTTCTGTGGGAAATCTTTTAGCTCCTGTGAGATTTATATGAAGAACTAATCCAACAGCAGCAGACATAACGGATAACCCACACACACACACACACGCACACACACACACACAACCCAACGTAGTCCGAGCCAGCTGGGCTGAAATTGCCCAGACTGATTTAATATTCTGTGTGGACAGAGATACCACAGCACCTGGCATCAAGTCCTCAATTCTAAATCAGATCAATTCAGAAATCAACTTCACTGAGTGGCAGAGCACTTATTAAAGACAGCTGCTCATTTTAGAGCCTTTTGAATGATGAGTCTACAGCTTTATCCAACCATTCTAAAGCTTTTCTGCATGGATCTTCACTAGACTGTACCAAACAATGAAATGACCATGAGGACCAGCAATTTTTTTTTAATTTATTTGATTTTTAAGGACATTTTTTGGACATTTCACGAGTCCACACTTACATATAATAAACAGAGTAAAGGTTATGCGTATTTGGCATGCTGTCGGAGCTCTGAATTTTGGCCTGGACCCATAGTATCCCCCCTACAGGTTAGGACAGAAATAGTTGTAAGTGCGGAGAAGGGATGGCGGAAGGATTCTGGAAAAACAGTCAAGGAACAGAGGTAAGTCCAATGCTACCTCACGACCTATTGGTACTAAATTGTACGACCTCACTCGTACGATTTTACATAATTTGTCTAAACCCCAGTGACGGTTCGGTTTAGGGGCGGGGTTAGGTGTAGGTCATTCGTACAAATTCATACGAATTGTGCAACTTACAAGTGTGGTCGTACAAATTCGTACGAATAAGCCACCTCGTAAAATATGTACGAATTGCCATGAGATCAGGTTGATAAGTCTGCTGTGTATCTTATCTTGTTAATTGGGTTGATTAATTATTGTGCTCCTCTCGTGTTAATTAGGTTAGTTAACTGAACGTGCCCCCCCCCCAAACTTTGATAATAAAACATAATTTTATGAAGGGAGTGATTTTCATATATATATGTTTTACATCTTTCTATGTCAAATGTTGCTTTACATTTGATCAATTAAGAAACAAGGGTTCCAAAAGGAGGTTTTCTGTAGTGAAGAATATTTTTTTGGTTCCCCTAAGAACATTTCAGTGAATGGTTCTTAAAACAGCCATTTTCTTTTTTACTCTCAAGAACATTTTAATGATTTAAAAAAAAAAAAAAACATTTGTGTGATGGAAAGGTTCCAGGTTTTAAAGGAACTTAATTGAACCATTAATGCCAATTTGAAGCTCTTAATGGGACTTATATCAAACTTAATCACAAATCAGGTTATAGAAAAAAAAAATCCATTACAGGGGCTTTTTTATTTTTTGACCCTGAGCACCTCTCAATTTCTAACAATGTCTGATTTATCCATGTGGTGAAATATTTGTCGTTTCTTCAATAACTACAAGACAGAGTCATTAATCCAGAAGAAAGCTTCACAGACAACACTGACCCAAATGCCTGTGAATTGTCTTGATCTTGACATTAAGAAGTCTGCTAAAGGTTTAACCGTAAAATGAGATAAGACAATATATATTATAAGTTATTATTAAGTTATAGATAGATAGATAGATAGATAGATAGATAGATAGATAGATAGATGAAAAGCATATATTTTATATATTTATTGATTACTTTCATTTTGAACACACACACACACACACACACACACACACACACAGAGCATTTAATCTTAAATAGCCTACAATATATGCTCTCTCTCTCTCTCTCTCTCTCTCTCTCACACACACACACACGCCTTAAAATCCGAAGCGTTGTGAACTTACAGCATCATTCTGTCTCGCTGCAATAACACACAGGTGCATATGTTCATCTTATAAAACGCGACGATCTGTGCACAAACACCGCTGAAAGTGCTTATATCCGTGTCTGATGAACCCTTCATGCGATCACAGACGATCCCTCATAGGAACATAGGCTACATATAAACTCTCTTCAAATGATCACAGACACCATCACCATCTTCATCAACATCATCTTTCGGCTGATCGACGAGCTCAAGGAGTCGCACGGATATTCTGCAATCATCCGTCTGTCCTATTAAAACCACAGCAGTGCTTGGGTTCTTCTCCCGTCTGCAGTCTGGACTCACCCAGCGCGAACGAGAGCACCTCACACACGCGCACATGAGCGCGCGCTCACACACACATAAACACGCGCGCGCGTCTCCGAGTCTGTTCAGACTGTCTCAGAAATGTCTGAACAAATAAACTGCGCCGAAACGTGCGTATAAAAGATATTTTCACGCAAAAACTGAGAGAAATAGATGTCTCCTCTTCACGACAGTTTACCGAGAGAACCATATTTCCCGCCAAAATATCAGTAAGTAGTGCTCTAGAATCGATACTGAATGCCTTGGGAACCTTTCTGACCAGGGGTGGTTCTAGGGTGAGTGGAGATCCGGGGCTTAGCCCAGAAAAATCCATGTATGTATATTGTGACTTTTTATTTTAATAAATCAGAAAGATTTACCTTGTTTAAAATATACAAAAACAATAAAAACAAAAACAAATTTAAAACAATTTATTTAAAGTATTGAGGAAAATACATTTGCTTTTTGCAAACAAAAATTAAGAATTGCAAAACAAATGAAACAGCGCAAAAG
This sequence comes from Carassius auratus, assembly GCF_003368295.1. Taxonomy (NCBI): domain Eukaryota; kingdom Metazoa; phylum Chordata; class Actinopteri; order Cypriniformes; family Cyprinidae; genus Carassius; species Carassius auratus. Next base: position 8,425,783 of record NC_039267.1, on the reverse strand, counting down.
CAATGATTTTGCAATACATATTTTTTTCATGGTCATATCTATTACTTTATTTGCAACGCTGCTTTTATTTTGCGTGTCAGTCTAGTTTGAGCTTGCCATACCATTTTTCACTTTTCTGCACGTCTCTCTTTGTGGCACTGTTTTGACGTGGGGTCAATTCGGGAGTTCGTAGCGGGATCGAGAATCATTTGAATCAGTTCGGGAGTTCGTAGCGGGATCGCGAATCATTTGAGTCAGTTCGGGAGTTCGTAGCGGGTTCGCGAATCATTTGAGTCAGTTCGGGAGTTCGTAGCGGGATCGCAAATCATTTGAGTCATTTCGGGAGTTCGAAGCGGGATCGAGAATCATTTGAGTCAATTTGGGGATCGCGAATCATTTGAATTAGTTCGGGAGTTCGTAGAGGGATCGCGAATCATTTGAGTTAATTTGGGGATAGCGAATCATTTGAGTCAGCTCGGGAGTTCGGAGCGGGATCGCGAATCATTTGAGTCAATTTGGGGATAGCGAATCATTTGAGTCAGTTTGGGAGTAGGAGCAGGATCGCGAACCATTTGAGTCAGTTTGGGGTTGGCGAATCATAGCTGTATATGGATAGGCATTTTTAACTAATTTAGTAGCTAGTTATAATTACGATTTCCACGCTTGTTTAGGTGTGAAATGTGAACTCGTATTTTTTGTTTTAATGATGTGCCTTTTAACAGTATCAATTATATTTGAAAACAAATCTTGCCTAAAAAGTGCACGCATCTAGGCTAATGTAAAGGTACATGATGAAGTCATACTAGTGCGCATGTGCATTTTGAGTGCGTTCTTTCACTGCATTATTCGGTATATTCAAATGCATTTATGAATGCATGTGAATGATCACAAAATTCAAGATATGAACCCTTTGTGCCAAAAGGGTTCTTTCTTGTCCTTATAGAACCTTTTTAGCATAAAAGGTTCTTTGGAGTTGAGTAAAGAACCCTGTGGTTCTATATAGAACCCCAATGATCCCTTTCTTTTAACAGTTTGTTGTCATAAGCAGGGTTGGATCTAGGGTGAGTGGAGATCCGGGGCTTAGCCCAGAAAAATCCATGTATGTGACTTTTTATTTTAATAAATCAGAAAGATTTACCTTGTTTAAAATATACAAAAACAATAAAAACAAAAAAACAAATTTAAAACATTGTATTTAAAGTTTATCCCTTGTATCCCGACACATATGCTGATGTTGTGTCTCTACTTTTTTTTGTCTCTGTCTCTGTTTTATTTTATTTTCCAATCAAGCCTGACTGGCTACACTCGTCCTGGTAAAACAGGGATAAGAAGCAAACATTAAGCAGTGCACTGACACACTCTTACTCTACAAAGATATCTGGTCAAAGGAATTTATCTCTGTGTTTATGTACACTTAAAGCCAAGTATAATTATAAACGCAGGGCTCTTTACACATATTTTTAAAGGAGCACTTACACAGCACTTACAAATTGCATAAATACTCTTATGAGGCTAATGTATCAAATATAAAATTTGGAATACAGAAATATGAAATTATGAAAAAAATTAGATTGGTACTTTGCCACTAGGTGGCGGCATGCCACTGCCTTAATGAGTGAGTCTGTCAGTCATTTAATCAATGGATTCATTTGAAACTGATGATTCATTCAGAAAAAGTGTGTGTGTGTGTGTGTGTGTGTGTCCCCTAAAGACTGTGCTGCGCAACCGCTAACTTTTAGATGTTCAAAATGTAACGTTAAATCAGACACTATTTAAAACCGAAAAAGAAATCTAATACTATGATTAAAAGTTAGAGATACCTGAAGTTGTTGTATCTTGGCGTTCAAGTGTTTTGGCTGGGTGGCGGGGGGGGGGGGGGGGTACTTCCTTTTTTGAAGAAGAAGATTAATTTTGAAATATCCATTTTAATTTTCAAATAAATTGATCTAGTAAAATACTACATGCCAACAAACCGCCTGCCTCCAAAAGATCTCATTTCATTGGCTGGATCGTACAGACGCTCATCGATGGTTGGCCAGTTTACATGTCAGTCAGAAGCACTAGACTCAGTGGGCGGTTTTCGTCGGGTGTGAATGACAACGCGTAAATTTACAGACACTGTGGACGTGAGAGTCGAGAGATATTTATTTATTTATTTAAATTCTAATATAAATTACTTTATTGGCCATGAAAACTCATTGATGGCATGGTGGTAATAAAAACATTCGGGGCTCCAGCCCCCTTAGCTCACCCCTAACACCGCCCCTGTTTCTGACGGTTATTTTTTCAAGACTAACACTAAGTTACCTCAGTTTAAATTTAGTAGCAGGGTACTTGGGGGGGATTTTCCATGTTAGCATTATAAATGTTTTAAGGTTAACTATATTTGTGATTTAACTGAGCTAGCTACATTTAATGTTTATTCTTACAGAAAACACCATGACGGTAATAGCACCCTTTGATAATAGTGCTGGTAATAGTATACTTTGAAATATGCTATCATACTCCAAACCTGTTAATATACATTTATCCAAAGCAGCTAGAGAATAATGCAAGCATACGCAATTGAATGAATGTGGTAATTGAAAAGTCGGCTAGCCTTCCATTAAACAATACAACATTCACACATTCCAATGTTTACATATACTTGATCCATAATTTCTCTCTTCACAGTGTATGAGAAAATTGACTGAATAATGAAAATTTGGTCACCATTTCAAGGCTGCATGATCAAAATAATGATGTGTTAAGTGACTAAACAAATGAGTGACTTTATATTTCTACATTATCAATATCAAAGTGCTATGGTATTAACTTCTAACATCCTCATGGTACAACCTACAGCATTTTGTTTTCTAAGGAAACATCCAGAAGCATTCTTTTCTTACTGTTGTTGACTGCAGTACAGAACACGAGGTCCTGGGGGCGCTGTTGCTCTCACTCAGATTGCTGTTGCCTAAAAAATCACTTTCCGGGCACCTTAAGCATCTGCCTGAAGAAGCTGTTTAAACACAATAGCTGTGAACTGCATAAACAAATGGCCTCCCATGACATAACAGCTGTCTGTTTAAATTAATATGGGTCAGTGCACATCACACGCACCCATAACTGCATTCAGTAAATGGGCGGCCCAGGATTTTCAGCTCCTTTCCGCATGATAAATCAGATTAAAGCTGCATTCAGGAGATTTTCCAGACAGACGTATATGCCTGAATCGATGGTCTTATTCCGACTGGGCTGCATTAACAGTTGAGTTATGAGAGATTTCTGCAGTCGCCCCGGCTATGCAGAGACTAAACCTACAGGATCAGAGTCACTTAACACCTGAGTGTGTGTATGTGTGTGTGTCACAGCTAACAAGCCTCAAGTTCTCAAACTGAACTTCCTGTCACAAGATGGTGGCATCTAAGATGGTGACATCTGTATCATTTGACAGTTTGAGAGATGAGTATAGGATCCAAAATAGACTGAGTGAATTTACCAGCAATATTCCTTAGCGGCCATTAAATTCCATTAAATATATATATATATATATATATATATATATATATATATAAAATAAAGTCTGAAGTAACATGTTTTATTTTTCTTAATATCATGCTCAGTAATTGAAATAAAAATATATTAGATGAAAAACAAACTTAATAAACATGGCTACTTACTGTTGAAATACAAACAAATTAAAGCTAAATAGAAAGATTGAAAGAAAATATTATGAAAATGACAATCGCATCACAAAATTTCAAAGGCAAACTTTAAAATAAAATTTAAAATTAAAGCCTAAAACATAAAAGCTAATTTAAAATATTACTAAATACTGTATTTGTATATTTAGTGATACTAAAATAACACGACTGAATATATAGAGTACGGTACATACCGTATAAATGAACAAACACATTATTACATAATAGTTCTGTTTATTTGTGACATACAGTAATACATTACCTGTTAACGCACATTAAATTGCCTTTTCCACATCATTAATAAAACAGCAAAATGTCATTTAAGATTTGTGATGTCATTTGTAGGAAGCCAATTATGATGTTTGTTCATAATATATTCATTTTAGTGGCTTAAACATTTAAAACAAAAATCCTAGATAAACGCCTGATGGCAAATTTACAGATGTAAAAGTAGATGCGACAGATGCTTTCGCTAATACATGGTTTCTGTCTTCCAAAAGCCTCACATCATTCAGAGAGGGTTAAACTTTCATTCTTAAAATTCAACTGGCCATTGAATTTTATTTACTCGCCGAAGCCAATTTCTACTCACAATTGGTGTTGGATGTCTGCATTGGCTTTTCTGGCTGATTCTTTGTGACTGGGGAAAATGAGACCGACAGGAATAGAGCCATCAGCGAGGAGAAAACAAACATCAGAATGGCATCTTCCAAACCACATTATTTATTGTCACAGCATGACAAATCTGAGTAGTTTGTAAGGCACAGGACGTCATGATGAGGGCAGACGTATATTAGGCCTAATCTGACGTCTGAGCAACACTTGATATGATCTACAATTCCAGTGTGACACAAACTCCGTCTGCACACACAACGGCATTCAGTTCAGAATAATCCTGCTCTTTTGCTGTCTCTCCATCTCCGTCTCGCCTCTTTCCAAGGCTGGAAAGGTCAAAGTGATGTGCACAATCCAACACAATACTCTCTAGTGGAGAAGCTAATGGCTTCTACTGATTAAAAAGACAGATTTTTGATTATTGCCCATATTGTGGCTTATTCTGGCCTGGTCTTGTATAGCCAGACTTTGACTAGCAGCATAAACTGTTCTGGCCAAATGAATAACATGTCAAGAAATCAACCACAGTTTGTTGCACATGCAGCTATTTGAAATAGTTGAGTAGGCAGTCGAGGAAATAAAATATGCTTAAATAATTAAACTATAATTAAAACAATACTCAAAATAATATGGCACAACAGTGTCCTAGTAATGTTGAAATTATAAAATAAAATATAAATATATATAATGACAGCAGCGTTAGTTTGCTGTAATGCATAAATTATCTTTTTTTTTTTAATAATACAAATTAATTCACATACAGCAGTGTCAGTATAGATAAAGTATACAAATAATTCATATAATAGCAGGTTTATAAAAACATGCACACACAAAAATAATAATGTGTAGACTGTAGAACTTCTGTCCATTGACGATTAAAAAGCACAACAGTAAAAAAAAATGGCTTTAAAACTAGTTTCACTTACTAAGAAATTTTACATGAATGTAAATTTAAATAATTACAAAGAAAATGTTAAGTAACACTTTTTAAAGAAGAAATTTCTAAGTAGAACAACTTTTTATTTATTTATTATGAAACATACTAAAACATTTTTTATGTACAACTTCGGAAATCTTTGTTTTGTTTTGTTTTTTACACTGTAGACATTTATAAAACCCAAAGTACAATATACAGTTAATCTTGTGAATAATTTTGGTTAATAGCTACTAAGAATCTCCAATTGAATTCTGGTTATCTTTTAAAGATTTAAATTCTGGTTATCCTTTGCAGCTAATCTAACAAATAATAAAAAAAAAAACTTATGCAACGTTTTTAATATTTCTCATTTTATCAACCTTGCATTGCCAAAATGATACGACTTTGCTTCCAGTTGGACTAGTACAAAACCTGCACACTCCGACTCAGAGAGGTTTCGTGAAGCTGCCAATCAGATTTGAGCTTGTCAGATCAAAGCAGCGAAGGAAGGGTGTGGAGAGAAATGGCTCAGCTCACTTTAGCTGGGCTCACACACAATATACTATGTTGAGATATTTCTCTTTGTATTACTGATGGCATTTCCCAGCCGCAGGCTGCAGTGCAGAGACAGCAATAGCTACTTTAAAAGATGTTTCCAGCACAGCACTCATCTAATCTGGAACCAACAAAATCTCATTCTCTTGTTCTGTGTTCTCTTGCTATGCTGGTAACAATCATATCTACCCACACTGACTCAGATCACATACAGCAAGTCAAGGGCTGTCAGGATTACCAGCATCTAATTTTACGATCACTGGTTCATAGTTGGACAAAACGTGAAGATATACCGGAAAAAATTGAGTTTTAATTGTCTTTTAAGGTGAATAGCCACCTCAGAACCATATTATTAGTAAGTAATTTTATTTTTAATTCATAGGGAGTGATACAAGTAAATCCAACCACATCTAAAAATTTTCATTTTACATGTTCATATTAAGCAGGAATATGCTTTAGTGTAAATTAACCACCATAAATTTATACAAAATAACATTGATACAAAAAAACACAGATAACATATTATTTTGTAAAAATGAATAGGAATTATGGCAAATGTTAAAAATGTTTTAGACACTGAATAGAAAAAACCCTGACCGGTTTTGGAGTGACCCGTTTTTCATGTCTCTATGGGCACAGGTCAGGCCATAGAACATAATAAATAGAGTTTTGTGGCCAGATAATCCAGTTCAAATCCTGCCTCCAGACCTTTCAATGATTAAAACTATCCACATTAAAGAAATTACACACACTTCTACATTAGGTCCCAGAGATTGCTCAGTCTTACAACACATGCTGTCAAACTCAACAGTATAGTGATTTATTTCTGTAAATCCGACAGAAGAACACAAGCCTTGTAACCTTTGACTGAGGTTCATGAGGTCATTGTTAGGGTTTACATAATCAGGACTCATTGCCTGCCCACGTACACGCATAATATTCAGATTCTCTCTCAGAAGAGATTTTACACTTCATGAAACACATTTTCACCCAAACATCAAAGCCAGCAATTCTTTGAGGAATAAGCCCTGCATTCAGACCTTACAATAATGAATCCCTGCAGCAAAAAAAGACTAAAGTCATACATTATTAAACCCTGCTGCACTGATAATTTACAGTATTAAAAGCATAAAGCAGTGAAATCTTACGTCATTGAACCCCTACAGTGCTGATGTCTTACATTTGGACTGTAACATACTGAAATATTACAGTAATAAAAAAAATCATGGTACTGAAATCTTACAAAAGTAAAACTGTACATAACTGACATTTTATCTTTTGACTGTAATGTACTGAAATATTATAGTTATTAAAACAACAATACTTAAGTCATTTAATATTTAACTCTGCTGCACTGATATTTCACAGTATTAAGAGTGTAACGTACTGAAATATTACAGTAATAACCACAGTGCTGAAATTATACAAAACTAAAACTGTATTAAACTGTAATATTTTATAGTTTGACTGTACTGAAATATTACAGTTATTAAAACACGACACTAAAGTCATTTAATATTTAAATCTGCTGCACTGATATTTTACAGTGCTAAAAACTACACTACTGAAATTTTTCAGTATTAAGACCGTAAAGTACTGAAATATCACAATATTAAAACACTACATTACTGAAATCATACAACATAAAAACTTTTACAGACCTAAACTTTAAGGTATTGAAATTTGACAGTTCTAAAAATCTACACTACTGACATTTTACAGTATTTAGACTGTAATTTTAAAGTAATGAACACTGTACACTGTACACAAAATGGCATAAGCTACAGAAATTCATCCCTGCAGTACTGAATCTAAAGCAATACAACCTTACAAAACTGAAACCTTAGGGTACTGAAGTGTTACAGTAAATACAACAGTACTGTAATCTTACAGCACAGCGTCACTAATAAGAAATCCTCTTCAGTTTCAGCGTTGGAATGAGAATTGATCATGCAGCATCTGTGTGGAAAACCAATAGTCCAATACAAATAGATTTTTATTCTGCATCTCAATTACAACTTCAGTAAACAGAATTTCCCAGATGAATGGTCAAAGTGAGATCAATTAAAAACACTTAGCTTATGAACAAGGCAAATTAAGGAAATTTATGGCAGCAGAACGTGGATGGACAGCAGAATTTGGATGCAGATCAGCTTGCAGCTTGGCTGAACGTTTGGCAACTGTTTGTGCCAGTATGGCTCACCACCATCAAACCACTCTAAGAGAATAAACCAGCACAGCCTATTTTACAGATCAATGACGTTACATTATTGTAAAGTGTAAGCATGCATGTGTGCATGCACCCTCCTGAATCTCCTAAGTGGGTTCATAAATATCTTATGCTGGTACAATGATCCTGCTATAAACGTGAGGATAGAAGGATTTTTTTCCTCAAAATCTCTCCTCATATCTCTCAGACAGATACATAATGCCGTGTACACAAATCAGATGCAGAATGTAGCTGAAAACATCAGCTGTTTCTCAGGAACAGATCAGCACCATCGAGCAGAGCTCTCCAATTACCAAACAGATCTGTTTTAGCACCTGGAATTTTAACTGTATACATATATTGGCACAGTTATCGATGCATGGACAGACCTTTTCAGAGTTGAGCGCCTCATCTCACCCTCATACACTCACTGCTCTGCATGTTTAGTGGATTAATGATGCCTGCAATGAACTGTAATTTGCTCCTTGAAGATCAGGCAGGTAGCGGTCCTATTAAGAGACCAGAAACATCACAAGCCGGCTTTGATGTAATGGTCAGGTATTTAAATTTATGAGCATTCATCATCTGAAGGAGCGCGCCTAAACTTGCGCAGCCAGTGTCTACGGCTCTACTGATTATTAATGGTAGCCATCTAGTATTTTTGCACCACATACAATGTAATGCATATGCAATGTATCCAAAATTGCTTCTCTGCATGCACTACTTGACGTTTGCTATATTGGGAATAGTAAATGAGAGCTTGTTTGTTGTTGTCTCTTAGATCAGGGGGAATTTGCAAATAATAATGAAGTAATTATATATATATATATATATATATATATATATATATATATATATATATATATATATATATATATATATTTTTTTTTTTTTTACATTCAGTACTTAAAATTTACCACTTTATAAAAGGTGAAGAAGGTCCCTTCCAAGAGAATATCTCATTTTTGAGTCCTTGTCATCAAAAAGTAAATGTAAAAAAATCACTTCCCACTGCTTTTTAAAGAGCGACACAGATGGGAAATCAAAAATTACCTGTATTACAGTGTATGATGTAGCTGTCCATCAGTGTAAACAATGTGCAAAGTAATTAAACCAAAAAGTACACGATTTATAAAGTTATTGGCTTCTAAAGTAAGTAGTCGACTCTGAATCGCTGAAACGAGTCGTTATAGATTACAAATCTTTTGCCCATCTCTATGTACGTCACTAGGAACACTTTGCATAATAATCTCCGCCTACCGTCTTGGGAGAAACGGAACTCTCTGACCTGCCCCCCCACCCCACACAGACGCTCTGGTTGGTGTGACAGCATCATGTCGAGGAGACAGTGCGTTTTTAATTGTAAAGGCAAGTTTGTTTTATTTTCACTGCCAATGAATGAATATCAGAAGAACCAATGGCTAAAATTCATTTTTAGCACAGTAACAGAGCAGTACAACAATTCCCTTTTGTTGTGTTCACAACATTTCACTGATGACTGCTTTTCTAATCTCGGTGAGTACAGCGGGATTTTCAAAGCGTGTGGCCATAAAAGAGGGTTCATTACCAACTTTATTTGGACCAACAAGCATCTCCGAATCACAACGCGAAGTATGATTATGAAGTTATGTGTTTGTTTTCTCCCGAGCGTCTTATCAGTATGTGTGCTGTCTGCAGCATTTGTCTGTGCTGAACTTCATTTACAAACACGTCATTAAAATTAAGTGTAACAAGTGCTGCTAACAGATATTCTGTGATAAAGTAATCCATATGAAAACAACGCGATGTCCGTTTTTCACGTCTCCCTTCATTATATCTAATGTGACCACGCCCCCGCGCTGAACGCGCTATTCAGATTCAAACTGAAGCGCGCGACTTGAATACACCCACACAGAAGAAAAAGCAGCGAGACTGTTCAAGTTTTTTATTTTACTGTTTGCTTCGCGATGAGAGGAATAAGACATAATTCACCCCAAAAAATGCTAACGCATTGTTTACCATGAAGTTGTGTGCGGAACAACCAATCAAAATGTTAACTATGACTATGTTAGTTGACCAATCAGAACACAGTTTGCTACCGAAAGGTGGAGTTTAAGGAAACGGAATCTTTTGAACAGCTTCGCGCAAACTGTTTGGGGATCTCTGAGAATTGAGGTAATTTTAAAATGATATTTTGACAAAATGACAATGTTTTTTGACCTTGGATGGATTTAAATCTGTTGTACAGGACTTATAAACAGTGATAGGAAGCTTAGAATTTATCTTACTGGCTCTTTAAGACATGAATCACATTAAAGTCCAAAGCAAATCTTAGATAGTAATAATTGATTTGTGGACTGGATTTCAGGATAAATTACTAACTCTTGAGGGGCTATATGAGATTATATATGAGACCCTTGCCATTGGGGAAACTACACTGGTAAACATTGGTGTGAAGGTAACCAGAAAATCTTTACCAACAGGGTGTTTTACACAGGGACAGGGAACCAGCTGCAGGTCAGGAGAAAAAAAAGAAAGCTCTCAAAAAAAGTGTTTCGAAGGGATCATGGGGTTATTCGATTGATTTCCTTTAGGTAAATCCTCACATATCATCCCAATAGAGAAACTCAGTCTAAAGACAATTTAATTAAGAGGCAGATGGCAGCAGGGGAGATAATCCTGCAGAGTTTGATGTAATTCAGAGATGATTAAAAAGCCATCGCTGCACTCCCCAAATGGAGCAACAGCCTCACTTTGACCACACCGAGTGTGCGAATCAGCCCCTTCTGCGGCTGCACTAATCAGCTGGACTCATCTGGAATTACCACTTGAATTTTCCATAGGAAAGATGGAGTCAGTGTTCCCTTGTGACCCGAGGGGGTAACTGTGAATTCTACTCCTACATGATAGAGCCATTTTTGGCACATGTAATCACGCATCTGCTTGAATAATGGTTTCTTTGCTTTGGCTTCATTTACACTCATCCATATAATGTCCATATGATTAACATCTCACGTAGGGTCTATTTTCAGGCATGATATTTATAAAGCCTGGATATTTAAAGCTGTCACAGGTTGGTTTGGATCCATCCCAGATTTGTAATTATAATTTCTGGAAGTCTAGAACCTACAAATTACAAACTGTTGTCAGCATATTATTGTTGAATTACTGACAGCAGTGATTTGTAACCTAATTCAATTCAGAATGAATTTTAGCATTTAAGTGCTTCATGATGAAAACCAACAAGAGTGTTTTGCATTTTACATCAACAAAGATTATGCATATTTTTGCACATAAAATCAGCAAGTGAGTTTGAATGTGGCACATCAGGGAAGAAAAATCACATTATTAATTAATATCTCAATTGCTTATAAACCAGTTTATAAGGTTTAAATGGAGAGCAAACAAAGCTACACCTAAGACTTCACTTTTTTTCTCAGAAAAACTATGTTTTGTTTTATGTTTTATTTCTGTTATGTTTGAGAAGAGATCTCAACAATGTCTTATGCAGCTCAGATTTGCCAAAACTCAGAGATCTCTATTCAGACAAGACCAAATTATGTGACCAAATTATGTTAAAACAAGGGAACAATTTCTTAATTCGTGTCCATAAATTACTAAAATGGGGGAACTAAATCTAAATTATCTGTCTACGATTTACTAAAAAGTGGTCATATGATGTTGCTAAAAATAACATTTTGTTGAATTTGATGTAATGCAATGTGTTTATGCAGTTTAATAAAAAAAAAAAAAACACATTATTTTCCACATAAAGTACATTATTCTTGCTCCTCTATGCCCCATCTTTCTGAAACACGTTGATTTTTACTAAGCTCGATCTAAAAAGCGAGGTGTACGCTGATTGGCAAGTTATCCATTGCATTGTGTTTGGCTGAATACCTCAAGTGTGTGATGGAAATGTTACACCCCTTAACATACTGTTATGCCGTCTCCCGGCATGATGAGACAAAAACAATAAAACCCATTATAAACCAGACATTTGTTGCATCCAGTGGGGACATAATTACTGGTTATAATGACTTATACTGTCATTTTACGTGTTGCGTATTGCACTGCGTAAACATAAAACCACATCTGCATTTGTGATTGGAAAAACGACAAACAACAAACACTACTCTACACTGCTCAAAACTTGCGTTCGAATCATCAGTTGCATATTCTTTGAATTTAAAATCTTACTTACAGGCTGTGAGTCAGAATTGCCAGACTGTCCTTGCAATGTTGGAACTGAGGAATGGATGGCGGCCTAGAGTGAGGAACGGATGGCAGTCTAGAGTGAGTGGCGGCTGGTGGGCTTGAGAATGGCGCAGCCGGCGGGCAACCACATGTGACATCCCCAGGCTGGACTCCACTTTGTCCATGGTGAAAGCCAATCCAGTTGCAAAAAGCCAATCCCGTGGGAACAACAATACTACACTGTGAATCAAAGTTATGCCTCCTTTCTTTGCGTGAACATTTGGACGGTGTAATGCAAATCTTCCCACATCGTGAAGTAGACATGGGGGCGTGTTAGGACGAACCATTTTAGGGGTTGGCTCTTAACTTTTATAAAGAATATCTCTTTGGATTTGAGACTTTAGTCTTTGCAACTTATCTTCTTTATGCACAAAGAACTTGTAACACTCCATAGAGAAAGGAAAATTTTAATGGCATCATATGACCCCTTTAAACGATGGAACAAACTTTAAAAATGATTAGTATTTAACTAATATGAGGGAACACATTGGGAATTGGTGGCCACAGTTTAATGAAACAAAGGAACACATTTTTAGTTCTTGGCGACAACTTAATTAAAATGTGGGAACAAGTTCTTAATTTGTGGCTATCCAGTTTATGTATATTTCCAAGGAATAAGGAGAAACAGTTGACACTTCAAATTAAACATAAATTATAACTCCAAGTTTCCCAAGCTTCAAAAGAGCATTTTCATTTAGTTTTTGTGCATTACTTCAGTAAACATGATCGTGTGGTGTATTCTCTGAGAGATATGGTCACCAGTTTCCCATTCCAGCTCACATTACCGCCCTCCAGATTCATGCATGTGTGGCATAATCTCCAAACTCTTTCTGTTCCCCTCACCACTGGCTACAAATCTCCTTCCCAGCAGCCCCTTCACCACCCGAGAAATGTCTTCACACTGCCGCCTCTCAGAGGGAAAAGACTGACCTTGACGACAAGTCCCTCTCTTAAACGCAGATTACACCAAATCTTTCTCCAGCACACATGCTTCCAGAAATCAATTTTTCCACCTCTGATGGTTTTATATCTCAGCGGCAGCTATTCAACAACACAGGACACTCAGATTAGAGTCAAATTTACTGTGAGGCAGCATAAACACTTCTTTATCTCATTAAGCATGCATTGATTCATGAACATGAATATTCAAAAGTTCATATGAATATTCACAAAGTACCGCTCAGTTTCTCAACCTTTACTCTTTTCTTCTTTTTTCAATCGCACACACACTAATCACATGCATAAACACAGGTGAGTGGGGTGTCTTTTTCTTGAGTTTTCTAACAATTACAATCAGCTCTTTCAGCAGAGATCTACAGCGGTTCCCAGCATGCATCAGCACCTTGTATTTGCAACTCTGTATGTGTTAGGTGTTGAAATTATACTATTCAGCAGTGCTGTTCTGATCTTATTTTGCTCTGATTCTAGACAGGCACCGAAGTTCAGCCGTTAGAAAAAGCAGATATTTTAATAAATCACTGAAGAGCCATTGCACAGAAACCATCTGCCTGTATATTAATATTACCAGTCAATCCTGACAAGGCTATATACACATTACTGACAGTAACATTAGCCCTAGTCTCACATGAAATCTGGTCTGCTCATTTTCCCACAGAACCACCCACTTGACTGACACATTATATGACCAATCACAGAATGTTTTTACAGTATATAGAATGTCTATAGATTGGTAAATCTGTATTTGGACATAACTCGGAGAAAATGGGATATAGATGTGATCAAGTCAATTCCATAAACCTCAAATATGGTTGTTGTGTGATTGATGATTGGTTAGATGGATGGATGTTTGGATGTTTGCTTGGTTTGTTGGATGGATGGTTGGTCGGGATGATGGAGGGATGGATGGATGGTTGGTTGATTGATTGAATGAATGAATGGAAGATGGATGGATGGTTGGTTAATTGCATAGATGGTTGTTTGGATGGATGGATGGTTGGATGTTTTGTTGGTTGGATGGATGGTTAAAAAGGAAAGTTTTTGGCATCAAAAATTTTAATAATTTGGTAACACTTTATTTTGATGGTCCCTTTTGAACATTCTGTTGGTAATAAGTAACACTGAAAAGAATATTATAGAATATTAGTAGACTGTCTGCTTATTTTCTGTTAACTCTTTATTGTGATGGTCTCCCAACAGACATTCTTCTGACTATAACTGTCATGATTCTGCCCTCGTGTCCTTGATTTTTCCTAGTCTTGAGGCAGGATCATGACAGACCCGTGTTTTGTGTACAAGCGCATGGCCTTGTCTTTGGGCCATGTGCTTGTGTTGTCTCGTTCCCTTGTCCTGCCCCCCTTGTTAACCTAGTCGTGTCTTGATTGTCCCATCTGTGCCACCTGTCGTGTCTTGATTGTTCCCCCTATTTAGATCTCCTAGTGTGCTCTGTCTTGCGTCGGTTCATTGTGTTACTTATGTGTTTCTCAGATGTGTTCCACACTTGTGACTGTGATTGTATCCTGTATCCTGTATACCGTGAGTGTTTGTTTATAGTTAGTGTTTAGTGTCTTTATCTGGTCAGCCCTGTCTTGTTTGGTTTTAGTCCTTACCCTTGGTATTGTTTTCCCCCTCGTGGGTTTTTGTTTTCCCTTTTTGTCAAATAAATCCTGTGTGTACCCGATTCCTGTCTGCACCTGAGTTCCTCCCTTACCAAAACCCTGACAGAATGAACCGACCACCAAGGAACTCAGCAGACAGGAGGCAATGCTGGATGGCATCAGCCAGCCAGCGAGATTGTTTTGAGGGCTCTCGCCTTGTGGTGTTCCGGGGGACCAGGGGAGGTCGTTCCGGAGCGAGCGGGCGAGAGGAGGAGCCCCAGAGGTCCCCACCTACCCAGCTGCCGGCGATCCCGGAGGGTCGTGTCCTGGCCGTGGCAACCCTGGGGGGTCAGGCAAGCCCCTCCCAGAGTCCTGAGGTGCCCTCCTCAGCCAGCAGTCTCCCCATGAAACGAGGGAGACGGTTTTCATGGGAGTCAACTTCTGAGTCTTCGGCGTCCGAGACTGCCCTGCCCGAGACCAAACTCCCCCAACCCGCCTCTGACCCAGCTGTGGCCTCTGCACCGCGCCCAAGGAGGAAGAGGAGGAAGAGGGGGCCTGCCGGTCCTGTGACCCTGTCTCCTCCCGTGCCAGCAGCGGAGAGCGCTGGCGTGCCCGTGCCAGCAGCGGAGAGCGCTGGCGTGCCCGTGCCAGCAGCGGAGAGCGCTGGCGTGCCCGTGCCAGCAGCGGTGGGCGTGCCCGTGCCAGCAGCGGAGAGCGCTGGCGTGCCCGACCCAGCAGCGGTGAGCGTGCCCGAGCCAGCAGCGGTGAGAGCTGGCGTGCCCGTGCCAGCAGCGGTGAGAGCTGGCGTGCCCGTGCCAGCAGCGGTGAGCGCTGGCGTGCCCGAGCCAGCAGCGGTGAGCGCTGGCGTGCCCGAGCCGGCAAAGAAGAGGGCAGTATGCAAGTCGGCAGTCGTGAGAGCGCAGGAGAGTGCCGCGGCCGACTCTGCAGCAAAGACTTTAGTTCAGTGTATCTCATCTCGTAAGGAGATGCCAATAGTCTTAGCGGCTAAAGCCTTTTCTGATTATTTGTCTAGTCTTGTCCGTATCCTAGAAGTCCCCGTCAGTCCTGTCTTGTCCTCAGACCCTGTCCCCAGAAATCCCGAGTGTCCTGATGTCGTCTCCCCGTGTCCTGATGTCGTCTCCCCGTGTCCTGATGTCGTCTCCCCGTGTCCCGATGTCGTCTCCCCGTGTCCCGATGTCGTCTCCCCGTGTCCCGATGTCGTCTCCCCGTGTCCCGTGAGTGTTGCCCCGTGTCCTGCTGATGAAGTCATGTATCCTGTTGATGTGGCCCCGTGTCCCGTAGATGTCCCGTGTCCTGTTGTCCCCCCGTGTCCAGTAGATGTTGTCGTCCCGTGTCCAGTAGATGTTGTCGTCCCGTGTCCAGTAGATGTTGTCGTCCCGTGTCCAGCTGTCGTCTCCCCGCGTCCCGTAAGTCTTGCCCCGCGTCCCGTAAGTGTTGCCCCGCGTCCCTTGTCTGCTCCTATCATGTCCCCTGTCAGTTGTCCCGAGACCCCTCCCCGCCCCTCACCACCCAGACCTGCCCGTACCCCCCGTCGTCAGCCTTCGTCCTGTCCTCCTAAAACTCCTGCCCCACCCACTCACCCTGGTCTGTCCCCCATGAACTTTGTGGTCCCTCCTCCTCCCCTTCCCTGTTTGTTTTTTTTGATTTGTCACCCTAACCCTGCCGTCGTGTATTCATGTCTGCCTTTGTTATTATTTGTCATGTCTTGTTGGTTTGTGTCGGTGTCCCAGTCTGTCATGTCAGTCGTGTCCCGTGTTTGATGTTCCCTTGAGGAGCGTCTGGAAGCCGCTCCTTAAGGGAGGGGTTCTGTCATGATTCTGCCCTCGTGTCCTTGATTTTTCCTAGTCTTGAGGCAGGATCATGACAGAGCCGTGTTTTGTGTACAAGCGCATGGCCTTGTCTTTGGGCCATGTGCTTGTGTTGTCTCGTTCCCTTGCCCCGCCCCCCTTGTTAACCTAGTCGTGTCTTGATTGTCCCATCTGTGCCACCTGTCGTGTCTTGATTGTTCCCCCTATTTAGATCTCCTAGTGTGCTCTGTCTTGCGTCGGTTCATTGTGTTACTTATGTGTTTCTCAGATGTGTTCCACACTTGTGACTGTGATTGTATCCTGTATCCTGTATACCGCGAGTGTTTGTTTATAGTTAGTGTTTAGTGTCTTTATCTGGTCAGCCCTGTCTTGTTTGGTTTTAGTCCTTACCCTAGGTATTGTTTTCCCCCTCGTGGGTTTTTGTTTTCCCTTTTTGTCAAATAAATCCTGTGTGTACCCGATTCCTGTCTGCACCTGAGTTCCTCCCTTACCAAAACCCTGACAATAACTTTGTAAGTACATGTCAACTTATTCTAACCCTACCAGTCTACTAATTATCTACTTCTACTATAGTAAGAATTAATGTATATGTACAGTAGGTGCAATGTTTCTTACAGACAACAGAATGTGTAAAACTGGCCATCAAAATAAAGTGAAACCAATAATTTCACAGTAAAAAGTATATACTGTTTATTTTTTTTCCAATACTTTACCATGAAACACGTTTTTCTCAGTATAATTACTTCCATAAATCAGTAAATATTCATATATTAATCAATAGTTAATAATTTTTTATTTTTATTAATATTTTTTTATTTCACTGTAAAATTATTTAAAAAATATATAACAAATTAATCAAATGATTTTTTTCAAAAATGTATTTTCCTGTTTAGCTCATATGGCAGCTAAGTAGCAGTCACATATGGTTTTATTTTACTTCAATATGCTTTATATATTTATATCCTATCTTTGTCCCTATTTTTTTTGAGGAAGAGAATCATACATGCAGAATCTAGCGTGTCGTTTGTCTTCAGTCATGCGAAATACCGTCCGTCAGCTTTACTGCAGCCTGGTTTCCTCTCCGCACAGTCACGATAAATGATGGAGAACAGAAGCAAGACGAGGAAAAGAGAGAGAGAAAGAGAGGCAGGGCTGTAATGTTTCTACACAGATATGGCTTTCAAAAACTGGCTTATGGGTTGGTTTTCATACGCTATCATTCAATATGACAAACCAAAATAATACAAGGTTCATTTATACTGCTGTTTTGGACGGATCCTTTTTACTTCATGGTTTCTACCAGCTACGGAGGTGCAAAAACAGCCCAGCATAAAGCAAACTGTTTTGCAACCAATTACATGGAAATAGCCATTACAGCATGTTGGGCCTAAAAGACTCAGAGTCCATCAAATAAAACTCAAACAGCCTTGCATAGCCAGACTTTTTGGACTATAAGCATAAATACTAGTCCACAAAGCAGCTCATTCAGGCTCCAAAGTCATTTGTGTTGTTTTCTGTCATATGAGCACACACTTTCACTAAGTAATCGCAAAATATGAACTGCAGTGTCTACAGGTACAATGACAAAATTAATTTTCATACAAACTTACTAATACGAAAACCTTTCACAATCCACCAACAAACTACAAAGTGTGTCTAATTTTGTGTTTCTCACAATTTTTTTTGGCTGTTGCTTATTGCTCCTCACTAATTACTAATCAGGGTAGTACACACAGTGTACTAGGCATCTATGCTACAATTTAGGCTGTTTTGTCTTAAAACATTAATGTACAAAAACATTTAGTCTCATAATAAACTCTTTGTTTTCTCAAAAAGAGAATTAACATATAAAGCGATTAGCATTACATCCGCTTCGTAATTACATCCAGTATGAAATGCGTCATAGCATCTACAATATAATTCGGGTTTTGTCGCAATTTTAAATTGAGAGGTAACCTTTCTGTACTGGAAGGTACGCAAATTTACTAGAAAATATAAACTTTCCACAATTAATTGCAAAATATGAATGTGATTACAAGGTCATTCTCCTCCTTGACTGCAGCTACAAAGGAGAAATTGAAAATATTAAATGTGGTTAAATCCATGCTACATTTTGAGTTGTTTAATTTTATACTTAAAGCATTAATGGATTAGAAATTTTAATTGTATAACATGTTTAGTTTTAGACTAGAAAAGAAACATGTAATGAGATTAGCAGTTAACCGAAATAGGTTTTTCAATGGCTGACAATATGAGGTTGGCTGATATAATGTCGATATATGTATACCACAATTTAATGAAAGACTCTTTAAACTGAACAGAACACATAAATTAAGTACAAAATTGACTTCTTAACCATCAACAAAGCTGTCTAGAATTCAAAACTGAAAAAAACGTAAACCTTTCCTCAGAAATGGTAATTTTAGCCACCCGGTAACTTGTAAACAGCACAAACCAATAAAACCCTAAACCATGAATTACATAAAAACAGCCAATCAGATTACAGCTTGACAGGCAGTGTGCAAATGACCCGTGGGGGTGTCATCTGAAACTGATACGTGTCAGTGGGTGTGTTTGTTCTGCTCCGGCTGGGTTTGTGGGTGCGGACACATTTGGACGTCTCCTGGTGGCCCTGAATGCTTCAGACGGACCCCTGTAAGCTCCAACGAGAGCTGCTGTCTGTCAGATATGCTGACATCACTCACCTCTCTCACAGACTGTCAATGCGGCATCTCTTTTATTTCGAAATCAACTCTATTTCTTTTCTGGCACATTGACTTTAATATGATTTAAAGTGTAGCTGCAGGAGACGGCAGTATACTGAGGAAAAATACTGTGCCAGCACTTACATAACATCACAGAAACACAAATCACTCGCACTGTAGGAGAGGCTGAGTTGTACTCACGGGCAGTAAACGCTTCTCTGCTCTTTAGGATGGAGGCTGCTGGTTCACAGGGAATCGTGCAGGAGACGGAGACACATTCTCTCCCACGTCCACATTCCCCTGTCTTAATGTCTCCTCAGTGGAAAATCCCAGAACAGATGAAACTGCAATGAGAAAAACAAAGCAGAAGACAGTATGTCAGGATTTATGCTACAGTATGTCGTCATTTGTGTCTATTTCATTGGATTTAATTATCTTAGAAAATATATTACATTTATTAGCCACGCTTGCTAATAACCATCACTATTGGTACTATTACTCAAACTGAGGGTTAAGGATTTGAAGAAACACCAATAGTAACTACTGAAATTTGAAACATATCTTACCCTGCATGCTTCAGAAATGAATGATATCTCAAATTAAAGGTGAACTTTCCTAAGTTCATGACAGAACTTCTGTTATGACAGCTCTTGGAGGGATTGGCATGGTAATGTACATGAGAATGTAAATTTTTTGGTCTTGGCGGAATAGATCTGCTACGCTGCTGCTGCGGCAGAGTAAGTACAGAGACTTGCTACTGCCAGTAACATCCACAACATGTTGCTGTGAGCATGTAAGAAATATTGCTGCTGCATAAACTGTTGAATGTACCTGAAATAACCCCATATAGCATACATGAATCACCTCGTAGCAGATCTATACATGTGGAGCTGGGGAGGGTGGAGGGTTTCCTGCTATGGCAAGCTCTAGTCATAATCTAGTCTAGCAGCGAGCTCATTGGTTACTGATACAGGAGCGAACCAATCAGCTGTGCCATGTAGTAATGATGTCATTAGGTCAGACAGAGTTAGACCTATCAGACTGCGCCATCTAGAGTTTTTCTTCAAATATGAACATATTTGTTGCGGTTGACTTTTAAGACAAATTCTAAAATATTTAATTTAACCACAGTGGTATTTCCATCAAATCTCAAATTACATATATTTTTTTTAAAGCATTTTGTGGTGTAAATGCATTTGAAACATTTTTGGAACAAAACGAATGATGTCTTTGCCACAGGATTTCACAGGATTAAATAATATTTTGGACAAAATTACAGCGTGACTGAAATTAAACATGACAAATGAGGGACATTCGTGAGGATTTTTTTAATTAGATGTACAGTATCAAAGTTCTAAACTTAGAAATTTATATTTTAATCTGATTCATTGTTAAAAAAAGTATAAATGATTACATTCAAGATCTAATATCTGAGAGTAAAACAACACAAAACAAAATCAGTTTTTTTTTCTTTTTAATAAAATTCAGGCCCCACGTTGAAGAAACACCCACATAATGACTTGCATTTGATGATAAAACGTTACAATCCCTTAGACTTACAATCAAATTCTCGAACCATATCTAGTGAGCAGAATGTCACAGAGTTTAATGCCTTAGCAACCACACAGACCACCTAGCAACTGTGTTAAAACTCCTTAGAGCAAATTAGCAACTTCATGATGACCCAAAACAATCTTTTTTGCTGTCGAGAAAGCAGTCATAATGAAGTCCCCCATGAAATATTTAAGCATCAAGCCTTTATTAACGCATATATTTTAAATTAAGCTCCATTACATGTATCCTCACTTGGCTGCAGCAGATGTGACCGTATCTCAAGGTTTAACAGCACTCTATTTTAAATGACAATTCATAACCCTTCCATTTGATTGGCTCTGCTGTAAGAGTGCACTGTTACTGATTGGCTCCGCTGGGAGGGTCGCTTTGTCTCCTCTCGGCCACACGATTAGAGTTTTCCCCTCTTTGATTGGTCACGAGTTGCGTAATACAAAAGTCGCACACGTGCTGCGAGACCATCTCAGCCACCCTTCATTTCCCGCTGTGGCTTTATCTCCACCTGAATCCCACCACCAGCACAAATCATCAAAGCTACTTCCTGTATTGCAGCTCCCTTCACGGTGGGTATTTTTAATAGCCCTGAATGTGCAGAATTTATCTAATGCCAAGACTTGTTTATTACAAATTGTCGAGATATCATTATGTTCTCCACTAACTTCACGGAATAAAAAATGGATTAGCAAATCTATCTAGAGTTACACAAGGGGGTATGGCTCTCCCAAATGACAATTTAATGTTTAAATGAGGTTTTTGTGAAACTAAAACACCCATTTAGCTTCACAAGCAAGAGTTCCTAGGTCATCCGCCATTAATGCGCACTGGGAAATTCATACTAAGTTCAACAGGGTATCAGTAGCTCACTCTCAGCTACGTGAATGAAAGAAAATCTCATTGTAATGCTGAGAAGTATAGCTTTTTTCTTAATAAATAAAGAGCTGTTGCACAAAACACTCTATAACAGTAAAGTTAATGAAAATGCATGCTGCATTCAAACAGAAGACTGTGGGAGCAGGCCAGAGTCTACAACTAAATCATCTATGAAAATAACCTGAATGGGTTTGAGAGAACAAAAGCAGGACTAAATTGACCATATGGGCATTTGGGCACATACCCATTGGCACCATGTTTACAGGGGCAACATAGGAGGCCAGAAAGTTAAAAAAGACTGATAAAAGATGGATAAACACAGCTTGGAAGAAACATTATGGCTTATATTTTCCTCTATAAGTATGTGTGCTTTCAGTTATTAATTTGCTGGGCTACAAAAATTAATTTGAGCACAGTTTGAGATCTCTTCTTAAACTCCAAAAGCCAGAAAATTAGGTGAAATTATTAAAGTCTTCCGATGTTTTTTTCCCCGGCCAAAATATATTTCAAATACATGCTAAATGTCCGAATAAAAAAAAAGGTTTTGCTCAACCCTTGGAGTCTCATAAAATACTTTCTTTTTAAAGAAACAATTCTGCACAAAGCCATTTACAGCAGAGGTTCCAGCCTGAAAATATCCTGTTCTCCATATCCTGATGTGGAAATGAACCTGTGACCCACAATAAGATCAAAGAAGCAATTACAGACTCTTAAATTTACTTGTTTGCTGTGTCGAAAAGTCGAGTGGCTTTCTAAGAGCCAAACCATGATCTCTGGATATTGGAAAAGCAATCAAACGGAAGACTAATTAATGAGCTTTTGAGTTATTGCTCAACTTGACACGAATCCTCACGGGA
This sequence comes from Carassius auratus, assembly GCF_003368295.1. Lineage (NCBI taxonomy): Eukaryota > Metazoa > Chordata > Actinopteri > Cypriniformes > Cyprinidae > Carassius > Carassius auratus. The sequence continues at coordinate 8,403,199 of NC_039267.1, read as the reverse complement.
AAGGAGTTTAATCTAATGCTGAGATAAGTCATAAACATTCTTATAGACTGAAGATGCTCTCTGATCAGTCGGCACAGAGACGATTAAACTCATCAGGATATCAGATGTTTTAGGAGTTGGAAATTAAAGCTCTTGAGTTCTTGTTAGACAGAATGCATGTGTGGCCCAATTACTTTTTAGTTACAACGACCAAAGGTCATGCTATAGAGCAAATGTCAAGATTTTCTGTAAACAAGGTAAATTATAGTTTGTTCCTCACACAAAACAACTGCGGCTTCAGAAGACTTAATAAGGAATATATCACCAAAAAATAAACATTTGGTGAACATCTACTTACCATTAGGCCATCTAAGATGTAGTTTATTTATTGTTCACAGATTTGGAGAAATGTAGCATTACATCACACACCAATGGATGCTCTGAGGTGAATGGGTGCCGTCAGAAAGAGAGTCCACACAGCTGATAAAAACCCCACAAGAATCCACAAGTAATTCACACCACTCCAGTCCATCAGTTAACATCTTGTGAAACAAAAAACTGCATGTTTGTAATAAACAAATCCATGCAGACATTTTCAACTTTAAACCTTTCAGCTAAATATGAGTCCTTTGTCCATATTATTGCTTTCTCTTGTGAAAAGAGATCATCTCATCTGAATCAAGAGAAAAATATCCAAGGATCAAGCACCGCTAACAAGCGAATACCATTTTAAATGAATATGTGGGCAGACTTTGATATGAGAGGACAACAGGGGATTGACTTAAAAGCATTATTATAGATTATGTACTGGTATTTTGTCCAGAGGCTAAAGTTTAAATTTAAAACACCTTAATTAAAAACCTTAATGCTGGATTTGTTTCTTACAAACATGCAGCTTTTATCTTCACAAGATGTTAATTGATGGACTGAAGTCATATGGATTCTTGTGGTGTTTTAATCAGCTGTTTGGACTCTTATTCTGACGGCACCCATCCACTGCAGGGGATCCATTAGTGAGCAAGTGATACACTGCTACACTTCTCCAAATCTGTTCCAATGTAGAAGGCCTGAGGGTGAGTAGATGGTTAATTGTAAGGTAATTCCTTTAAATATAATACATGAAACATATTAGATTACTTTGATGATGCTTCTGCATCATTTTTCAAGCTTAAAAGTCTCTTTTTGGTCATAAAGGAAACAACATAAGAGTAAGTAAATGACAGAATATTCATTCTTATGGTGAACTGTCCTCTTAAACAGACACACACCCAGTGTAAACACACCACATCCTCATTGATCTATTTGACTGGATCTCTTTTAATTACTCAACAGCCTTATGAGCATGTCTGGTCCCCCAGCTGTCCCCTGTGTCACGCACAGTAGAGTGATTACCACACACCGAGTGCCATTCAAAGGCCGCTGAAATCAAATGACACAATTGTGAGGTACGCCGCAATATTTCGGCTTTCCGCTGCAAATGAGATCCTGTTAAAATACTGCAGAGAATTTAATTCCCCATCATTCCAGTTAATGGCCGCCGGCATTTTGCGGTAGGGCGCATATGAGAATTACTCCATTCTTCTTCTGCAGTTACGGCCATCTATCAGTCCAAGCGTAATTATTCCCTGGGCGCCAGAAAGCTGACAGGCCTATTGCCGGCTCACTCTCCATACAATAGGGTCTAATCTTGCCAGTGAGCTGTGTGGCGAGGCGGCCTTCAGAGCCTGGCACACATGAATGGAATGGGGCGGGACTGGAGGCGGGGCTTACAGACAAGCAGCGGAGTGTTGATTGGGCTGTCAGGCTGTGTGGGTGGAAGCTTACTATTAGATTCTCATTTATCCCAATGGCTCGGCTATCACCTGAGCTGTAAATATGACCAACCAGTCTGGAGCCACAGGAAATGATGTCTTATCTTGATGAAGATTATCTTGACTTCTAACTTTTGAAGTACTGAAGGTAATAAAACTACAAAATAGATTAAAACTAACCAAAGATTTAATGTAAAGTTAATAAAAAATGACAAAATAACACACAATTTCTAAAATAACAGTATATAAAATACTAAAATAACACAGATTAATAATATATTTATATATACAGTATATATTAGTGCTGTCAAATGATTAATTGCATCCAAAATAAAAGTTTTTGTTCATGCATTATAAAGTAAACATCAAAGTTTGTATGCAATCTTTACTTTCTAGTATGTTTTAGTATGTGTGATTTATTGCAAACCATCTGAATGGATAAACAAACAGAAGCAAGGTGATGGAAACAGAGGTAGGGAGGTATGAGATGACTGGGGTGGAGTAATGGGCGGGGCTTACAGTTAGAGCAGGAGATGGTGGGCGGGGTTAAGAGTCAAGGAAGGGTGAGTAACAACAACAGCATGTCTGAAGCCAGAACCTGCTGGCCTCTTGTCCTCCTCCTCCGGGCAGAAACATTTCTATTCACAGCTGACTTCAACTCCCTCCTGCCACAACCTGCCTTAGTGTGGCCGTGTTCAGGAAAAAAAAAAAATGACATCCTCTACTGTTACCTAAAAACTCTGAAATCTTTCTCCCTGACAGGAGCCGTGCTGTGCTCTCATGCTCGTCTGTTTGAAGCTCCACATTTTACTTTCTCAAAGGGCATTTATTGTGTGTGACACCTTTCCAAAGATTCTGTCAGAGCATTTTACATGAAATATATTTCTATAAGGCTTGATCAAACTCACCACTGAAATGACACTGCTGATGAATCTATTAAGGAGAAGACAGATGACTCAGAAAGTCGGTTTTTCCACCATTTCATTTCATAGAAGGGAGCTTTCATACAAGAGCTTTATTTGTGGAGCATGTGTCATCTATGAAAACCATGTTGTTATAGATAGATAGACGGATAGATAGGCAGACAGACAGATGGATTCATTGAAAAATATATAATATGTTTTATTTAGTATAAATGTATCAGTTTGAATACATTTGAAACTACAGCTTTAAAACAATTCTTCAGTGTCACATTTAATACATTTTCTCTCCCAATGTTCAGATGAAAAACATATCTGAATAATCTGAAAATATCTCACATCCACAAAACCACGCCTGTCCATTCTTACAGTAATCATACTTCAGGTTTATTCCTGAATGGAAGTGATTTCTGGTCATTTGAATGTACCAAGAGTCTGAATGCAACCACATTTACTAACACAGGAGATGGAAGATGGAGTTCTGCTCTAGAGCTGCACACAATAGACACAAAGTTTCCTGACGCTGTAGTGGTAAAGCAGCGGTAATGAGTTCTAATGTGATGGAGACATGAATCGAAACCCCCCTCTAGCCCACCCAAAACACATCCTCAACAGCAGGAAGAGAAATAACCATTACTTGCACTCCAACCCCCAGCGATGAGTGATGATTTAATTTAGTTTGTTCTGGGTTTTTTAATGTGGAAAGAATGTGATGCGTCACATTGGACTCTATGGACTCTACTCATATGGACTCTATGTGGCTGTTTATATCAGATATACAGAGGCCTTCAAAAGCTCAATTTTATCTGTGTGCAACTGTAATAAAGCCTGTATGTAGGAGGCGGAAATAGGATCTATCTATCTATCACACAAACACACACTAACAGTGGTAGCTGGTGAAAAATACTAGTGTTAATACTAATAATTTTGGAAACCATGCACTGTATAGTTTCAGTGGTCATTTAATTTTTTGTGAAAGTTACAATCCGGTACACGACCAGATTTTCAATGTTTGCTATGACACATTTGTAGGCATCCGCTGAGAACTGCAGACAGACGGATACAATCAATTGTGCTTTCAGAAATCCAATTCACTGAATTCCTTAAGTTCAACCTGACCTGGCTCTTTCACAGCATTTCAAGCGAATCTTATGATTCTCTATCCATCAAATGCTATATCAATGCTTTCTTTGGCGTATAAATGGCCTTTTTCAACCAGTAGCAATCAAATACTCAGCTGGGCTTCTGCTTGAACTTGTATTGTAAGTCGTTGAGATATTTTATCAAACCTGTAGACATGCATCAGCAAACCAGACACCGACTGTTTCAGTTCATGACACTTCTTGACTAAATTTAGTAGGATGTTCAGGCAGAATATCATGACACCTGATGACAGACAGCCTTACATAACCACAACATTAATTTCCAACTTATAATTCAGAATTCTTATGGTATAGAGCCTAAAAAGTATCTGTTTTTCAGTGGCAACTGGCCTTGATGACTTATTCATTAAAGCCAACGATGGCAGAACAGACGGAAGCGCCTGAATACCCCAAAACTTTACAAAGTGCTTGTAATCTGATGACCTAAGATTTTGAAACGGCAAAACCTCCTCCAAAATCTTCCACTGTGAATAAAGCCCCCCTACAGCAGACGTCTGGATAACAAGATCTTCGATTTAAAGTGTACAATCAGGGTTTGAGAAACCTGTTACTTCAAGCCATAGGGCAAAAGGGGAAACAAACAGCATATCAGTGCACTGTGTGTAGTACTGCTCTTGGTTCACAGCATGCTGATGGAGGAAGTTTTATATAACCAGACCTGCATGACAAAGCTGTCTGGTCCAGTTCAGTGTCCAGTCACATGGTCTTAATTTCTGTAGAGTGTGTGTGGTTTGGAGTGTGTATTGAGTCATCATAAATCTGGATGTGCAGATGATACAACTTTCACTGCTGACCGCAGATGAGCAGAACATTTGAGCTGATCGGGACTAAACTTAGATTCAAGGCCAAGGCTACCGCTGCTGGTCTAGACAGTTCAGATGCTAAGGTAAAGTTTTATTATTTAAGGAACATGACCTGAATTGTGAACTTAATTTTTCATTTTTAAAATGGCTGACGTAACATATCTTCTGAGCCCATAAATATGCCACAATTGAGTATGGAAGCTACAATTTCTCAAATGACCAACTCTACATCTGTTTTCAACCCTATACTCTAATGATTGAGTCTGGATTATCTTTAAACTCAACAGATTCTCAAACGACTGACTACATCTGCTCTGAACCTTAGAAGACTCAAACAATCCTGGATGCATTCGGAACTCTTCAATTTATCAAATGCTTAAGTCTACATCTGTTCTGTATCTCAGAATGATCAAACTGTATGTTTCCAAACAACTGATTCTACATCTGTTCTGAATCCTATACTTAAACCAATGAGACTGTATTCACTTTGAATGCTACAATTTATTAAACGATTGAATCTACATCTGTTCTGATTCTCAGAATACTTATATGACTGAATCTGGATTCATTTTAAGCACCACAATTTCTCAAACTATTGACTCTTAATCTTTTCTGAATCCTATACTCTAACAATTAAGTCTGGAGTTCAATTTGAACTCTACAGATTCTCAAAAGACTGAATACATCTGCTCTGAACCTTAGAATACTGAAACGATTGAGTCTGGATTCATTCTGAACTTTTCAATTTATCAAACGCTTAAGTCTACATCTGTTCTGAATTTCAGAATACTCAAACATCAGTTTTCCGAATGATTGGGTATACATCTGCTTTGAATCCTGTACTTAACAACTGAGTCTGGAATCACTTTGAACTCTTCAGTTTATAAAAAGATTGCCTCTACATCTGTTCTGAAGCATATAATACCAATGTTTGAGCAATTTCTCAAACAACTGAGTCTACATCTGTTTTGGACTTTAGAGTTTTCACTTTCAACTCTTCATTTTACAAAAAGAACGACTCTGAAATCTGGCACGAACCCTATACTCAAATGATTAAAGTCTTTTAATCTCAATTTCTCAAATAATTGATTCTACATCGGTCCCTTTATATATATATATATATATATATACATGATAAATTAACAGCTAGTTAAAGATGTAAAGGGAACTGAACTACTATAATATTAATTAAAAATAAACTGACATTAGGAATCAGTCTCTGGCTCTCCTTATGTTTTTATATGCATGTTAACAGCAGTAGCAAATGAAGACTGATGCCAAGACGTGGGTTTCCAAAAAAAAAAACGTTTTACTTCGATTTCAGTTTAATAAGAAATAATTGAAGTCACATTAATCCCTGTTTACACAACTCGCTTATATTACTGCTCATTTATATCACATTCCTCACTTACATTACACTACTTACTTAAATTACTCACTTATATCACACTGCTCCCTACTATCCATATGCATCTTTGCTCTTTCGTGTTTTTTCACCTTCTCCGAGAGATGATGCATTTCGGTGACACCAGTAGTTGTCCATGCAATGTCTGTCATGCTCTTGCGATGTAACAAAATGCAGCTGTAAATTAGCAGAATAAAGCGTCAGGTACTTCGCAGCCTATTAGCCTTTTTCTCTGCTCATACCACTTCCTCGAAAATACTTGTTTATACGACTTCCCGCCCTTTGTAGATACTTGTTTGATGTTTAAATTTGGTCTTGGTTATCCTAATTCTTTAATTGCCAATTTATCCTTATTGCTACAACGAATGAATGGTATTTCTTTCAGTGACACGATAGAATTAATCTCTACGCTGAGTTAACGTTCGCCGTGATGTTAATCAAGTTCAGTTGACAACTGAATTTGCATAGCTGTCCCCGTCTCTCTGTTTTTTTTTCTTCACATTTGATAAAGATGTTAAAGTAGTTTAAACATTTTTCCTTGTTAAAATTAAAAATATTTTTTAAATATTATTGGATGTCACTGTTCCCACCAGTTGTTGCACAAGTTAAGGTAACGCACGATGACGAAAGCACGTTAGGGCTAGCCCTCCCAGAACTCAATGAGATTGCATTGCAGTGGCTGCAGTTCAAAAAAAAAAAAAGATATTTGAATGGAAGTCTATGAGAGCACTCTGGGCGATTCTCCGTTTGACAGAAATCGCCCAAAAAGGGGTGGTACTACACAGAACGCGACTCGACGCTGATTTGACTTTTTAGAGGCAGCAAAAACAGTGGTGCTTTGGTGGTGCGTCGCCCAATCACCCTAATGGAGAAACCGCCACTGGTTGCCAGACATATGAATATTTATGGCAATGTTTAATTTAATATTTAATCTTTTCCAAATGTAGGTATAACATCAGATCAATGCAGAAGCCAATGCGATGCTTTATGTGGGTTTGCAGATTTCCAATGTAGTAACACCCGTCTGCGAGCCAATAAGGATGCAAAAGCAATAATGTTTAGCTGTCTTCGAGTCAGATTTGATTCATCATTTGGAGCACCAAATATAGAAAATTCAGCACATGGCTTCAGTTGTATGTTACATATTTGAAAGCGTGTATCAAATATGGTTGACCAGGAAACAGTAAGTGTGGGGCACGTCCAAAACACGCGAGTCAGATCAGCTTCTTCAGTGTGACATCTTATACAGGTACATCTGTTCTGAACACTATACTCAAATGACAAAGTATGGGTTCCCTCTGAACTCAAACTTTTCTCAAATGATTGACTCTTACCTTTGTTCTGAATTCTAGAATACACAATCAATAGTCTAGATTCACCCTGAACCCTACAATTTCTCAAATGACTGACTCTACAACTGAGTCTAACCTCAACAATTTATCAGACAAAACACTTAAATACTGACATGATTAATCCTACAAAAAAACTACAAAAGTATCAGGCAATTGGCTCTTGATTAGTTTTGAACTCAAATGATCGAGTATAAATTTCCTTTAGAACTCTAGAATTCTCAAGACAGTCGTCTCTATATTCTAAAATCTTAATTCAATAAATTAAAATATGCTCTAATTAAAACACAATAATTCTCAGACATTTAACTTAAGGTTAATTTTGAACTCTAGAGTTCACAGACATATACTGTTTGGAGTATTGGATGAACCCACATTCAAACACACACACACACACACATACACACACACACACACACACACACACACACACACACGCACACACGCACACACGCACACACACACACTCACACCCAGAAATGGCTTTTCAGAGTTTCAGATCGCCTATGAACACTAAAAAACCCTTAAATTCACCCCATCTGAATGATTTATAAGGCCAGCAAATATTTTATCACAAATCCAGCGATTCTGAGGGCTTGCGAGTTGTGCTCAGCAGCAGATGGCATGAGCTGCTGAAGGTTTTTTATCATGAATATAAAGAATAAAAATGCTTGTGGAAGGACTTTAACTCCACTCACCAGCAGAACGTGCTAAAAGTGCAGTGAAGCGGCTTTCTCCTCTTACCTTCAGTCGAATGAGCAGTTAGAATGAAACGACTCATCAGGCTAATCGAGAATGAAAGAGAAAAATGAGAGGAGAATGGGAGCCTCTAGAAGCTCCTTCATCAAAGTCCAGTTTTCACCACGAGCCCATGCAAATGGTAGCTATGCAGACTTTAAAAATTATAAAGACTAAAATTACGCATCACCTGTTATGCACTCCATGACTGTCGTTTAATTGTAGTTGAGGTCAGACCAACAGGAATCTCATAACTCATATGATCATGATATGATTTGAATCTGTGTTTGAGCAGAAGCTCAGGAGTCAATCCTCGCTGTTTGAATAGCCTTATCAATGCCCTGGAAGTGAAGACAGAGGATTGTGGGCCGTAAAGGGCCAGCAGCGCTGACAGCGGGCAAATAACAGCTCAGTCCAGCCATCACCCCCTGAGATAAGAGCTGCCATTCAAAGAGACAGACACACCAAAGACTGTGAATTCAGCCATTCTAGCACCCTCGAATGTACAAAAGACTTCATTTATCATTCTTAACACTCTTAACATCCTCAGACCGGTGGATCAGGATGTTCCTGGAGGACGTTCCTCTAAGAACCACCTAATGAAAGTATGTCACTTAATTCATTATATTTCTGTAATCATTAAATAAATTATATAGTAATAATAAAGGATGCACAATATTGTATTTTTGCCGATATCCGATATGCCGATATTTTTAAATTCATTATAGCCCATAGCTTATGCAGATATCGATATATTTCCTTTTGTTTGGAAACAACACCAAATCTCTCCAGTGCAGAAATTCTAAGCAAATTATTTTTCATTTTGGTTCGTTTTTGAACAGAACTCATTTGTTAGAATTAAATAAACAATAATGAAGTTCTTTTATAATGACAGTACACTGAACATTTGAAAAGAACTATAAATAAACTATATTCGGACACTGCATTTTTTTTTCTCTCTTAGAAAGATGCAGTGGTAACCTTAAACATTTTATTTTAAGATCTAACATTTGTAAATGTCTAAAGCAAAAAATTTGTAAATATACTGATATTTTTTTTTTTTAGAGATAATTCATTCAATAATTTCATAATTTGCTTAAAAAACACATTAATGAATAAATCAGTATATGTATGTATATATATATATATATATATATATATATATATATATATATATATATATATATATATATATATATATATATAATTCAAGTGATTTTTTTTATGTAAGCTACAGCTTTTGACCTTTAAATCAAAATAAACTCATGATTTTATTGCCTGAATTACTGCTTTATTTAATCAGAGACACAGTCTAAATATGATGTGTATTTTGCTTTCATTTTATTAGAAGTAGGCCAACAGTACCCTCTAAGAAATTAAAACTCCTTACAGAACGGGCATTAGGACACGGGGGAGGCTTCCGCTGCTGTATGTGCTATTATCGTTTACTCTATCATACACCAAACGTGTCATTTTGTACATGCATTCTCAGTTTAAACGCAGTGAATCTCACCATCATTCAGGCAAAAATTTGCTTCAACAATGAGACACACTGCTGATGTGATCTTATGGCTAGCATTAATCTATTTCTCTTATCTGAAAGAGATACCACATAATTTTTCATATCGTGCAGATGGCGATATTTAGATTTAAAGCCATTATCGGCCGATTCCGATGTTAGTCGAATAATATCGTATAAAATAATAAAGAATATAATCTGTTATTATATATCTGTTATATTTTTAATTGATAAGTTGATAAGTGGATTGTGCACAATGCTTTTGTGTGTTTGTAATGGTAAATATAAGTGTTTTAAAAACTGTAATTCAGAGCAGAGTTTCATTTGAGACTCTTGTTTTATGCTCGATGGCTGTTAGCTGGAAAATAGCTCTAAAATGCTTTTTAAATATACTGCATGAACAAGTACCAGCCACACACCGTGTTTTTCAAGCACGCATAAAAATGAAGGGCTGAAGAGCTGAGAGAACAGCTGGGAAATGTTATTTTTTCACCTGAATGTCCTTCAGAACTGCGGCTTTCAACACTACCGCAGCAGGAATGCGATTGCAGAGTCTGCGTCAAATCAGAACATCCATTCATCACAAGCCGCGATGCTGAACACACCGCTCTGCTCTCAAAGTCCAGAAAGACACAGAACACCTCCACAAACACTCACAAGAGAAGCGAAAGCATATTTAGATGAGTAATTGTGCTTATTACTGTACAAACAAATTCATGTGAACCAAAATGCTGTTTCAAACCTGCAATATAAAAGACGAAAGAGGGATATTTAAACACTCTTTAACCACCAAACTGTTTCACCACCAATTTATACAACTTTTATTATCACTGACAGATTATATTTATTAAAGAGTACTAAATAAATCTCAAGACTTCTGAAGTAATATGCTTTAAGTCATAATTCGTGAAAAACCCTGAGATCTGCCATGGCTCTTCATGAGAGAAGTAGATTCAGAATTCAATTAATTCAGAATCATGATTCAGAAAATAGCATGAATTTTTAGTTCACAAATTGGATCTTGTGTTCAATTTGCTGATTCAGTGATTCACTCACTGGTTCACTGACTCAAAGTATTTAGTTCTTGAGTTCACTCATTGGTTGACTGAATCAAAGTAATCGGTTCTTAAGTTCAACTTACTGACTCAATTCACTCACAGGTAATCAGCTCTTTAGTTCATCATATTGACTCAATGATTCACTCATTGGATCACTGAGTCAAAGTAATCAGATCTTGAGTTCAACTTAATGAATCAATGATTCACTCATTGATTAACTAAATCAAAGTAATAGATTCTTGAGTTCAAATTACTGACTCATTGATTCACTCATTGTTTGATCGAATCACATTAATCTGTTCCCAAGTTCAATTTACTGACTCACTGATTCATTTATTGGTTGACTGAATCAAAGTTATTTGTTCTTGAGTTCAACTCACTGACTTAATGATTCCCTCATTGCTTCAGTGATCAGTGAATAAATGATGGTCTGTCGTCACACAAATCTATCGTATGACTTCAGAAGACTTACAATAAACTTATTTGGATAACTTTCATAGTGCTTAATGGTGTTATTTATTGGTTTCTCTGTACATATTCTCCAAATTTTCCTTTTGTTACATGGAAAAAACGAACAGCACACAGGTTTTTAAACAACATGAGGATAAGTAAATAACAAGACAATTCTCATTTCATTTGTTTGAACTCGTTCTGTCACCTTAGGCACTCAGTAAACATGAAAATCAATGGAATTGCCAACCGCAGCACAAACTATTGAGTGAATTGAACAAACAACAATGTTCAGGTGGCGTTTCACTATCTGCCTCAAAACAACTAGATGTTGGTCTGTTGTCACACTCACAGATGAAGAATGGATGCCTAAATGGTTGCCTCAGACATAATAAATATCGTAACGCAACATTAAATATTTTCAACGCAGTATCTTAGAAATGTGGTGGCTTGTCATTTTTAAGCACTGCCGGGATACAAAGTAAAATTTATTTTAGCCTTTTGAGCATCAATAACACTGAACAAGATGTTATCTGTAATGAATTCCCCTGATGGAACATTATCTTCCTTAATTACAGCAAACAGAACCTGTTAGTCAACAGAGCGGCATTTTTTCCTTGTGCCACAACGGAAATTAGCAGCGGATTTCCTACAATAGAGCTCTATTTATGGACTAAACATAATTTTTGCCCTCAAAATGATTCGTCCCAGTCGACCCAATGGAGGTCAAATATGTATCAAGTGCGTTCTTGTACAATAATCACATCCATCAGTCATTTTCTGGCCTCTAAATGTGGTGGGTGTGGATCTAAATCAAGTCCCCGGGCCGTAGAAAGCTCTCAGGACCAAACGCCACAGATCCTGGTCATTTCCATAAGCCTGATATCCAAAAATAGACATTAAAAGCCAAGGTCAGTTATACTAATAGATCAGCGACTGATGGAGGAACACTGCTTTAGGAAGACTATCAGAGTATGTGTCCTGTGCACATGTTTTCTCTTTCAAAATGCACAGCAGTTTTTGTTTATTCTGATCAGCAAATCCCAGTATATCAGACAGCGGAGTGTAATCTGCGCATCATGAAGTCAGCAGTCGTGTTTGACCTTCATACACACTCTGAGCATCAATTATCCAGGCTGCTATTGATTTTTCTGCTGCGCGGCTCTGCTCTCTAATGCTGTCAGGAGCGTCTGAAGAAATCATCTGTGCAGCTCAGCAAACCGCCTCAGTTCTGCACTAAATTATCAGAAAACCAACAGAACTACACCTTATCATACTTAGACTGAGCACATTTCATTAAATGATTAGAAACCCTCCAGATTTCAACAGTATTAGACTTGAAATATGATCAATAAATATGATTAAAATTCTTAGAAATCATAGAACTCAACAAAAACATGTTAACGGATGATAATTAAAACCTATTTAAACAGAATTTAACATGCAATATAATCAACCAAGTATAAATATAATTGGAATTCTTAGAAAATCACATAGAATTAAATTGACTTAAATGCACATAACTGATCAAACTGAATGGAAATGATTATAAACCCTGCAGGTGTCAGGAGAAATTGACTTTAAATGTAATCTATAATTAAAATTCTCACAAAAATGGATTTACTGTAATCATACTTAACTGATCATAATCAAATTTGTTATGAAACTATAGATTTAAACAGAATTACTGTATACTTGAAATATAATCACTCAAGTATATAAATAATAATAATTCTTAAAAAAACACAGAAATGAACAAACTGACTTGAACTATATTTGACTGGACATATTTTAAATAAACTCTTCGGAACTGAACAGAAAAAGGCTTTAAATATAATCAGTCAAGTATAAACACAATTAGAATTCAAAACAAATTGACCTGATTGATCATATATAATGAAAGTTATTGTAAACTTAGGATTAGACTTTAAATATAAATATAAAATTACTATTTCTGATTTTAAAAATGACATTTCTGAAATATACAGAACTCAACAAAATAGACTTAATCATACTTAATTACTTGATCGGATGTGAGTAAAATGACATGAAATTGAAAGATTTCTACAGAATTACACTTTAAATATAATTAAGTACAATTATAATTATTTGGAAAATAGTTATAATTCAACCAAAAGTGGACTTAATCATCCTTAATTGATCATATTTGAATAAAAAGTATTACAAAAACTGCCTGTTTCAACAGAATAAGAGTTTAAATATAATTAATTAAGAATGCATACAGTATAATTCTTGGAAAATATACAGAAATCAACAAAAATTGATAGGCTATTGACCATACGCAATGAAAATAACTATAAAATTAACACTATAATAACTGATCATATTTATAAAATAAAGATTTCAACAAAATTTGTAAATATAGTCAAGTAAAATTTAACATCGAACATATACTGATTTATTGATAAAAATTATTACAAAGTCTGAAGAATTTACTATTATAGATGACTGATCTTATTTCAATCAAACTATATAAAAAAAAATTATTGATGAAAATGTTATAAAATTGGGCCATGAATTAAATTATCATCATTTCAATTTAAATGCTATTATTATAAACTGGTATCACATCTACAAAATTTAACAGAATTGGATTAAATATGATCTAATTTATCTCTTGTTGTTCTTGCATGTGTTTGGATCTTCACTGAGAAGCACAAAACCTACCTTGGTTCTACATCAACATGAAAGCAACCCATTTTACTTCAGTAATCTGGCATGAAAAAGGATTTTCAATGAAAAAATACACGAAGAAGAACTTGATTTTATCAATCTGGAACTGACTGAATTGTAAAAAAAAAAAAAAAAAAAAAGTGTTGCATACCAGCATGAAGTCAGGTGATTGAACGCGAGGGGCTGAAAAGCAAGAAGGATTTGTGACATCATCCGAAAAGGAAATCCGTTTCAGAGGATGAGCAAGTTATTACATTCTGATGAAAAACATTACAAAGATAAACATTCTCTTATTTGCAAAAACACGCACTGACGGGTCGCAGACAATGACACAGAGAACGTATGTTACAAAAGTAAACGGGGTCAGTTTTGATTTGTTGCCGCTGACATATAATTTTCTGTCGCCAACATACTTCTTTTATTCCATTGTTGGGTTTTGAATGGGTTAAGAAGACAGAATGTTTACCCAGCAGCCAGCGAAGCCCATAAAAATCACTTTATATTCCTTAGAGCTCATTGTTTTGAAGGTAAACACGCTGTTGTCTTACACTCTGATATTTACGCTCCAGAGGTTTATATTTATCTCAATATTAAATCTTTCTCGCTGCATGGAAGCCACCATTTTAAAGCAGAGCCTCATATATGACTCCATAGACACATGTAAGCAAGAAATGTCTCCTGTCTAAAATGTCTTCTGTTTGTGGTGCAAACTGCTCGGCTGTCAGGTGAACATCTCAGACGCTGTATGAAGACAGCTGAAAAACACTTCCCACATCAGAAGAACCGAATCTCTGGTCTCAGGACAGTTTCCTTTGATGTCACTAGCCTCAGTTAAAGTACAATGACAAAGTGCTATGACAGCGTCAGTTGTAATACTATAGTACTTGGGTGTGTATCATAGTATTTACATATCATGCATAAGTACAGTAATTCAAAGACTACCATTGTATTTCCAATGTTAAGACATAATGCTTGTAGTAAAAGTGATTTTTTTTTTTTCAATGAGCATGTGTGTGTTTTTGTGTATACTTCCTGAAGCATTTTCATAAGTGCACCATGAGATTTTGCAGCCAATAGACTGGCCTCCGTCTCTCTGCTGTTGCTGTGGAAACCAGGCGAGAACAGGAGGGGGGACATGGGAAAGGATCACTAAATGATCCGCTGCTCAGATCGGAATTAAACTCTCGCTGCACATTAAGGGCGCCGTGGATCAGAGAGAGAAATAAGAAAGAAACAAGCATGCACATATTGTATATGTATAGAAAAAGCACTTGTTTTCATTCATATTCCACTGTGATCAAATCTAACCACAGGCAAGACAAATCCTGATGGAGATGTCTTTAATATATCAATTGTTTCTCTTAGATGACTGATTAAATGGAGAATGGAGTTTCCTGCATGTTCTCCTACTGTTCTTGAATATCTCTTTCAGCTTTTCCAAGACACTACTGTCTACAATTGAATGTCAAAGATTTCAATATGAGCATTTGTCATGTAATCAAATCATTGGTGAATTATTAAAACAATTTGCCTTCTGAACCCCTTTGGCTTTGTTTTGTGCTATAACTTTCCTGAGCAATCAAAGTTGCAATTTTTGTCCGGCACACAAATATTATAGACTACCATTGAGATGTGGGTGTAAACTCTTTGGACTTGGTAACGCTGTAGAACACTTTAGCAACCGTATACAGTTTCAACACAATGACATGATAATAGTAACACACTAGCTTCCGCTTTCAGCACCTTAGCAACATCCATTTGGAATACTTTATCAATGGAATAGTAAATAGACTGCATTTACAGAGCGCTTTCAACAGACCCATGGCCATCCAAAGCGCTTTACAAGTTGCCTCACATTCACCCATTCACTCACTCATTCATACACCGACGGTGGTGGTGTCAGCCAACATCCACTCACAATACTTTATCAATGGAACGGTAACACCTTTGAAACCAGCCAGAACAACTAAGCAACCATATACAGTATCAGCGCAATGACATGATAATGTAATAGTAGCAGCTTAGCAACCGCTTTGAGCATCTTAGCAACTCTATAACAACATCCACTCAGAATACTTTATCAATGGAAAAGAAACACCTTGGCAAGCAACCAGAACACCTTAGCGACTATATATATATAAATGACTCAGTAAACTTTCTTAATAGAACAGTAACACCCTGGCAACCATACAGAATCCCCTAGCAACCATACAGTATAGCCATACACTTAATGACTGTGGAATGTTTTAGCAGCAGGACAGCAGCACCCTAGCAACCACTCAGAACACCTTAGCAACTGTATAGCAGTGCGCTAACAACCATTCAGAATACTTTAGCAAGGGAACATTAAGACCCTAGTAACCACTCAGAATTTAGAACCAAATTTTGGTCATCCAAATTTGACTTCCATTAATTTTATTCCATACTATGTAAGTCAATGCCTTGCAAACCAACTGTTTGGTCATCAACATTCTTCAAAATATTGTTTTGGTGTTCAACAGAAAAAAGCAATTCATACAGGTTTGGAACACCTTTAGGGTGAGTAAATGATGACAGAATTATTATTATTATTATTAATATTTGTGTACTACCCCTTAAAATAAATGTACCTGAACTTCTAATATGTTCTAAGCAAGGTTCTTCTGAAGCATCAGAGAACATCAGGGTGTGTCAGAAACTTTTGATCACTCTCATGGACCGGAGTAACCAGCAAAACCACTCGGCTTCATGATCCGATGATGCACTTTACCAGATCCATCCGCTCTAATTTTATTGACACTCATGTGCTGGACAAACAGGATGTAGAAAAAAAATATATAAACCCGGGGATGACTGCAGCAGATCAATTTAGAACAAGATAATTATCGCTGTATTCCACAACCTTGAGAGCCACAAGACCATGGCGCACTAAAGCAATCCTCGTAAACTGTTAATGCTTCCTACCTCTATAATACACAAACAGCTGAATGACATCAGAGATGAAGAAAAGGAAATAGGACGAGGATGAATGTGTGTATGTGTGTATCCTGTAGACATAAGTCTTCCAACTCTTTCCTGTGAGGTCATGCCTCAAACAGGCCAATTAAATGTGGTGCCCACACTCTTGAGCTTTGCTATTCAGATGGGTTCGGTATTAATCACTAAGCTAACAAATCTACTCCTACCTTTTCTGCTCCGACACCCCCTCTTAAAGACACACCGCACCAACAGCAGCTCCACATCTTCCCTCCTTTAATCAAACCAATCAGCACTAATGATATCAGTTGTTGACAGTGCTTCCGGCACCACAACTTCACCTTTACACGTTATAATTAATAAAAGTCCCAACATTACGGAGAAAGCAAGAAAACCTGTTAAATCCTCTCAGAGATGATATAAACATGCGAACACTGTTGACAAATAAGAAGTAATTATTTGTTAATTATTTAAAGTATAGTGTTAATATCATCAAATGCTTTTATTGACAGAGGGTTTTTGATTTTTCAAGGTTAAAGAAGACATGATGGAAAAATTTCAAATAAAAATATGAGACAAGAAAATACAGCTTAAGACACACACACACACACACACACACACACACATATACTAATATATATATACATATATTAATTTATTTAATAAAATAAATTATTTAGAATGAATTTAAATGCAAAGACACAGGAATTTGAAGGAAAATTAAACCATTTAATCAGGCTAAAATTAACGAAAATGACAAGATGAAATATTGACTGAATTTAAAAAGGTGAAATAATTTAACACTAAATTTTAACACTACAAAACAACATGAAAACATGTAAAACTCTGAAGATGCTAAACCCTAAACCCTGCAGAGTACTTCATTTTAAACCTTCAATCCTAATTTATAAACTCCAGTATGATCTAAAACTTCAATATAAATCTTTTTAAGATTTAAAACAAATTCTAAGACTTAACTCTAAAGCCTATAACCAGAGACTCAATCTAACCATAAACCTTTAATCTATAACTCTAAAACCTAAAATAGAATTCTAAAACTGCAGTATTGTTGGCTCGTGTACGAGGTACTGTATTGCTTGCAATGTTCTTTATTTCTCACTTTGGATAAAAGCATCTACAAAATGACTAAATTTAAACCATACAACCTAAAGAATAATTCACACACTAAACCCTTAATATTTAACTCTGAACCCTAAACTCTAACAAAAACAACCAAAACCCTTAAAACTAAATTAACATTCTAATTCTATGCCTAAACTACGTCATAAAAATGAATCCATAAATCTTTAAGGCCAAAGCCTAAAAATAATATACCTTTGACAAAAAACAAACTTTAAATATCATTTTAAAAATCCTAAACACAACATATATATCCAAAAACTTGAACAAACACTTAAAACTCAATATAATGTCTTAACTTTAAACCTCAATCCTAAATTTCTAAATGGTAAAACTGTGGTAGTGTTGGCTCTCTTATGAGAGATGGCTTGCAATAGAAAAGCATCTAATCAATAAATGTAAAACCTAAACTATAAATCCTACAACCTTCACTCTGAATACTGAATCTAAATCCCAAACCCGTAATATTTAACTTTAATCTCTAAATTCCAATAGTAACCTAAACCACAAAAACTCAATTGACATCTAATATTAAACTAAGTTATAAACAAAATTTAACACCAAACTCTAAACCCCAAAGAATAAAAATACTGTCAGACTGAAGCCAAACCCTGAAGTCCTAAACACATTTAAATTTCAAAACTTCAATATAAACCCTTAAAACTAAAACAAATTTAAAGTCTTGTCTCTAAATCGCAATCCTAAACCTTTAACCACAAAATCTACAATCTAAACAGTAAAGACTAAATGTAACACTAAACCCTAAAACCAGTCCTAATATTTTGGTGCTGTTGGCTCTTCTGAGAGAGATTGTTTGCGATGTTGGTCATTTATAAGTCACTTTCGACAAAAGAACAAAAAGATTCAATCAAAACCCCAAACACTTACTACCTTACTTTAAACCAAAAACTCCATCAGTAACAACCTAAACCCTTAAAACTACATTTAAATCCTAAAACTTGAACATAAACCCTTAAAACAAAAACTAATTTAGTGTGTAAATTACAAAACATAAACACTAAACTCCAAAGCTAAAAAAACAAACAAAACATGCTAATTAAATCCAAATTCCAAAGCCTTTACCCTATAAGTATTTGCCAAAGACTCCCCAAAAATCAACCCTTAAAACAAAAAAAACAACCCTAAAACAAAAGCTAATTAAATGTTTAAATTCCAAAGCCTTAACCCTAAACTCCAAAGCAAAGCAAAAAAAAAAAAAAAAAAAAAAAGAAGAAAACATAACACTTAAATCTAAAAATAAGTAATTGTCTTCGTTCCAAAGCCTAAATCCTAAGCCCCAAAGTAAAAAAACAAAAACAAAAAGCATTCAGACTAAATACAAATATTAAGCCTTAAACACATTTAAAACCTAAATCGTGAACATAAACCCTTAAAACAAGAACGAAACAAATGACTCAATGTTTTAACTCCATAGTTTAACCCTAAACCTTTAACTAAAGTCTCCAATCCAAGACTACACCTAACCCTTTTTGACCATTGCTGTTTCTAAGTCACGTAAAACCATTTACCAAATGACTAAATTTAAAACTTAAACTATAAAGTCTATAACCGTGAAGACTAAATCTAATCATAAACCCTTAGCTCTTTAACCCTAAAGTACCAAGTCTAAAGCCTCTAAACACCTTAAATTCACAGTGTCGTTCTTACAGTCCAACAGATCAGAGACGCTACAGAAAGGCAAGAAGCCGATGACATTGAGACCTCCGTCAGACGTGGTGGACGTGATCCCTCAGAATGAAACATAGGCTCATTACGGGCCGTCGGCGGGGTCTGAAGAAAGACATTCACAGGCCATCATCTGAATGTTTCAGTGGCGTCTCGCTCCCCCCTCCAGTTCCATTGCATCATTTGATCTGTCATGACACTCAGCGATCCCTCTGGGCCGTGTGCGATGGCACATCATGGTGATACACACCCGCTGGAACCCCCTGAGTGGAGGGCCGGGCTGCTGCGGGAACTGTCTAGATTAATATTTGATGGCCTGGTGTGTCCCCTGACAGCTTTCTGACTTTAATTAAGAGCCAGGATGGTCACTAATCTCTGTTTACGCAACGCAGAGTCAACCTGAAGAGTGCTGTCAACCTCCCAGCAGACCTTCAGAGCCAAACACATGCGCCCAGATGAGACCAGAAGAGAAGAGCTGTGGCGACCGACGGTGAGAGAGAGGAGCAAAGGCAGATGCAGATCGAAGGAAATTAAAGTTTTGTACTTTTGAAGGTGTTTATGAACTGTTGCTCCTTTCCAACGGCAGCTTTTCGGATGTGGAAGAAAACAGAGGAAATTAAATTTCTGGGAGAGATTATGAGAGATGCGTGCGATCTGTGACCGGTGACTTATCATATCGAACGATCACTGATTCTGCTTTAATAATGTAATAATATTAATTAGCGTTGGAGCTGCGTTCTTAAAAAGGCAACATGAAATGATTACCATCTAATAATTAGACTATGATATTATTAGCAAAAGTAATTTCAGACGTGGAGAAAGATAGTACATTTTGATTATGAAAAGCATTATTTTTCTTTAGAATAATGTACTGATGGATCGTGCACATAAGACCAGGCACATTTATTAAGACAGCAAATGTGAGATTTTTATATTAAGCTGCTTTTAATAATAATCTTTGTTTATTCCACTTATATTATACACTGTTCCAGTTCATTGTTTGAAGAAAACAAAAATGCAAGGCACTCAGTATTAACTTGAAGATGAAATATATATAATAAACAGATATTGATATTCAAAACTTTTGAATAAAATGATATAGAACTGGAAACTATATTTTAAACTAAATTCTCAAACCCTCAGAATAAAATACTTGTGCCTGGATAAAATTAAAAAGTGACTCTAACTGCCCATGAATCAAACAAGACTTTACTTGTTTTAAGACTAACATACACTATATGATTTTGTAGTCCTAGATTAATTTGGGAAGTATTAAGATAATGTGATTTAAGAGTGTGACCTGCTCACCATTTTCCATCTTTATAATTGTAATTTCAGATGTAGATGTTCTGACTGAAATTTTGGGTCACAGTCCTGCAGTGTGTCTGTTGCTATGACAACCGTCTAATGAAAACCAATAGGAGCACAGGAATTAAAAACAGTAAAACATATTTATATTAGATATGATATGCTATGGAAGCTTGTTTCCACCACATGATAAATAAATCAATAAATCAATTATGCATTGTTATATCTCAAAATCTGGCCTTTTTTTTTGTAATCTCAAAATATCTCAGAATTACGAGGTATAAAGTTGCAATTACCTTTTTTATTTACTGGTGGAAACTAAAAGTCAGAATTTTGAGATGGATATAATAAATAATGTTTACAAATATAGGCATTGCTTATAATACATTTCTGTTATGTTAACTGACTCAACATGAAATTCATGTTAAAATATATGTGTCGAAAATAATAAATCAAATTTCGGCATTATGCCTTCTGTATTGCACTACATTAAAGGGGTCATATGATGCGATTTCAATTTTTCCTTTCTCTTTGGATTGTTACAAGCTCTTGGTGCATGAAGAAGATCTGTGAAGTTGCAAAGACTAAAGTCTCAAATCCAAAGAGATATTCTTAATAAAAGTTAAGAGTCAACCACGACCCCCTAAACTGCTCATTTTAACACTCCCCAGTGTTAAGATTTGCATAACACCACCCAAATGTTCACGCAAAGAAAGAAGGGGTAACTTTTATTCTCGCTGGTGCCACCGCTGTCATGTCGTGGAGACGCTGTGTTTCGTTGTGAAAGCGAAACTACTTTCTTTGGCCTTCCAAAAGATGACACAACTAGAAATCAGAGGTTAAGTTGAATTTACAACACTGTTCCAGAACAGTTCAGCCCAAATATTCAGACGTGTGCAGCGCACTTTGCGGAGGATGAGGACTGTTTCCTGTGAGAGTAGCCTACAATATGGCGTCTGTTTCTATAAAGTGGGGCAATTCCAACTTTGCAAGGACAGTCTTGTTTCTCGCTTTTCAGAACGATGAGCTTTGCAAAAATCGACGTGTTTCAGAAAGGCGGGGCATAAATGAGCAACAATAATGTACATTATGCGGAGAAAAAATTGCATAAACACATTGCATTACACCAAATAATGTTCTTTTTAGCAACGTCATATGACCCCTTTAAAGCACGTTAGTGTTTATGTAAATATCTTTAAAAGGCTTCATTCTTTTACATGATGATCTTACTTTTATAATTACCTCAAGTTGGTTTCCTTGTTCACCCAACCGCGACAGACTCCAGATGCTATGGTTCTTATTTCCTTTTCTGTGTAGAACACTGGGTGATAAAAGATGCTACACAGTCTATCTTGGCCTTTCCCCAAAATCTCACTGCATAATGTGAAAAAGTGCACCAGGCTTAAGGGTTTCCTCTGTCATCCCCGTCGGGCTTCAGATATCCCATAATGTGCTACAGCTGTTTGGCGAAGCAGCCTGTAATGACACGAGGTGGCCGCTCGTTTCTGGTGTTAATGATGCGCATTCTGCTGTTTACAAGGTTCTGGCCCATTACCTCAAGAGATTCCTCTGAGCGGCTTTATTATTGTGCAGAAAAGCAACAATGACCTTTGGTTTTTTCTTCCGGAGAAGCCACCATCAAAGGTTCATGTGACCGAATAAACAGGGAAACCTCAGTGTAATTATTACAATCACCTTCAGTCAGACTCATAATGAAGTGTGACTAATTAGCTCCCAGACAGAGTTTGAACCGGTGTCTGTATTTGACACACTGACTCTGTCAAACATCACGACTGCTGCGCTACACCTTCGTCCGCGCTTCCTCTGTGTTATCTCAGAGGGATGAACCGTATAACGTTAAAAGGGAGGTTTTCTACACTTTTGTTGAAGTACACAGATTACACTGGGTTTCCTCAACCAAAGTTTAGTTTTACATGACCATTTTCCATCTTCTCCATGACTCTCACAGTTAAACCGCGGGCTACTGTACCTTTAAGACATGCAAATGAAGACTGTAAGCGCCATATATGTACTGTTGTTCATCACAACAGACCAAATCCCTGAAAATTCAAGGTGATACTTGTTTTTTTTTGTGAAATTTACTGCCAATTTCTGAGGGCAATTTCTGAATAGATTCAAAGGAAATACAATTCTTTTTCAGTGTTAATGACCTCATGGTTATAACATCCAATGAGTGTTCAGTGAGGGCGGAGTTTCGCAGAAACAATACTGCAAAAAAAATAAATAAATTCTGAAACAGACAGATTGGAAAAAGTATTGCATTTTTCGCTGGTTTAGGACAAGTTGTTAGTCCACCTATACTGTAATAATTTTTTTTTAAGTTATTATTGATTATTGGAGAAAGTTTTACAAGAAAGTACAACTTCAAAAGTCTTTATTTCAATGTTAAATTAAATTTTTTTTTACTCGCTGTTTATTTGTAATTAATTGTGAAATTCACTAGCAACTTCTGAGTGAGAATTGTTTCAAAGTCAGTCCAACACTACCATATTTATTAATTTATGCAGTGTGTTAATGACCTCATGGTTGGAATGTCCAATGAGATTTCAGTGAGGGCGGAGCTTCCCTCAAACAATGCTACAAACTTATAGGAAAAGTAATGCGGTTTAGGACACATCTAAATAAAAATAAAAAAAACATTTTTGAAGTTTACAAGAAAAAACAATTTAACTACTTCTAATTCAATGTGTTATTTATCATTTTTTTTGTTCACTGTTGAATGAACGATTTTATTTTAAATAAGCAATAACAACTTTATTTCTATTTAGTACGAAAGTGTATAATGCTATTAAAAAATAACAAAAACTTGTTTCAAATAGCAAACAATTTTATGGTGTATTCTTTACTAAAATAAAACGGTCAAAAATGGCCCAAAGACAACAGAACAGTTATGTAAGAACATCTAATGTTAAAACGCTTTGAACTCAATCGTGTGTGATTATTTGATGCTCGTGTAGTTTGGATATTTAAGCAGATTTTGCTGTGGGGATGTGTAATGTGTGAGGTCATACTGAGGTTGTTATGGATTATGTCACAGGCAGTTTATGGGGCTTTTTGCCCTTTTAGGTTACTATTAATATAAAAAAATTATAATAATGAAATGACTGCCGTGAACAGATGTCGGGATTTTAACCTGCGATGAGTTTCCCTATTTAATTAACACTGAGTTGGAAAATTGCTCTTGAACCGTGAGCTCAGTGGTGATTAATGGAGGGTGATTTTTTCCAGATGGAGGGTTTAGTTGAGACATAGATCAGTCTGAGAGGTGGTTTCTAACGTAACCCTGAATCAGTTGTACTCAGCAGATACTCACGCTGTAATGTTAGCATGGTAGAGTGCGGTTTGGCGCGAGTTAATAGAGCATTACAGGAGGCTGCTTAAGCTCATTGCTCCTGGCTCCACACCAGATCAATGCACACACACCTGAGCAAAATACTGAATGGAAAACTGTTTACAAATTAATAATACTAACATCAGTTGGAAGTATAAATGTCTTTAAGATACATATAAAATATGCTTATATTTGTCATCAACATTTCCTTTACTTGATATATTGATTGGAAAATTTGATTGTCCTTGCAATGCATTCTGCAACTTCTTATGATGATAACTAGAAAGCTAGATTCTTATGCATAGAATTGTATGTATTTTTTTTGTGATCAATTTATTTAGAATTTTATGTATTTTACATTATATTTACTCAAAATCACTGAAATTTATATATATATATATATATATATATATATATATATATATATATATATATATATATATATATATATATTGTTTTAAATATTTTAAATATCAAATATTTTAAGTTAAGACAAAAATCGAAACAATATTTATTTCATTTTATTTTATTTTAAATTTTATTTTATTTTCAAGTAACATTTTTAAATTATTTTAATTAACTAAAATAACCATGCGATTTACATTTTTTTAAAAAGGGTAAAAAAAATTATGGAGTAAAGAAAAGAAAAGTATAGTTGCATTGTGAGATAAAAATATATATATGATATCATATACAGTATAATGTATAGGTAATAATAAGTCATACATATAAGTATGTACAGTATATACTTACACTTTAATTTGAGCATTTATATTTATATGTAAGATCTACAATTAAAAAATCAAATTAAAAAAGATGTTAAAAACATTTATACAAATTATATTAAAGAAACTATAAAAATACATAATTTTAATTTTTTTCCTTTTGGAAGCCAGCTTCTACAGCTTTCAAACTTAGTTCTAACTTCTATAATTGAGGATGGGTTGATGGAAGAAATTTCTATTTAAAGCAAAAGATCTGCTAAAGTCATGACTTGACAGGACTGATCAAATGAATGGGTGATTTCAGCCACAGCATTTCCAACGAAAACTTCTTCACCTACCCTAATTGTGCAACTTAATATTCAAAGACTGCATCTAAAATCCACCTGGCTCCAAAATCTGAGCAGACCATTACGCTTCTAGAGGCCAATAATCTCAAAATGTAACAAAATGACCAGCATTACTGCCCCAAAGCTCATGCAACGCAATCAAAACCAGGCATTTTTATAAAACAGGATAACAGCCTTCATGTCAAGAGCGAGTCTGCCATGTCTAAAAATCGGCTCACTAGGATCTGGAGCAGCGTCTGTCTTTGCTCAGGCTGTTAATGAGCTGAATTCAATCACCTCTTTCTGATTGCAGGGGGCTGGAGGTGAGACAGAAAGCATTTCTTATTCCTACCAGAAACTCCACCACCATTTCATTACCGAAGCACTTCAAAAGCAATCAGCTCTGACGGCAGAGATTTCAAAGGTGCGTTCTGTAGAGCTTCATGCAAAACGCCGAGCGAAAAACAAAAAGACATGAAAACAAAAGAAGAGCTGAACATGACGGCGCACTGCAATGGGTCAGGATAGAAACAACATTAAAATGTTAAAAACATGGTTTTAAATGTTTCATACTTCTGAGTGAATCAAGATATTTAATGGGAATGTTGGTTGGAGCTTTATTTTATCTAATGAGAATTGACTGGATGGTGAAAATGTACAAGGAATGAGGCCGAATCAATCAATTCAGATGGCATAATTTATTACATTTTAATAAAAGATAACAACATGCATAAAAAAGTAAATAGGGTCCATCTTGATGTCATGTCGACTTTAACTATTTCCATTGCTTTGATAATCACTCCCTCGTTTATTTGTTTACTCATTTGTTTCTTTTAGTCATTAAATGACTGATTATGTTAAATTTGTCTGTCTCTTTCTCTCTCTCATTAGAGCGAAATCCCATATTAATTCAGACAGAGAAAATGGAGCGGGGAAATTTTTTTAATCACCAAGGTAATTAAAATAATACAGTTCAAAAAGTGTGTGAGAGAGAGAGAAGACGAGATGACAAGATTGTGTTCATAGATTGTCATGTTTATATGATTTTCATGAATGCATTAATTTGAATAGTGTGCATTAGTAGTGAAATATAATTGTGAGGCAATTACGACGAATCAAATTGCTTTTGTTTCAGAGAAGAAGTCAATCATTAATGTGGTTTATGTGGGTGTTTGCGTCATAATGCTAAAAATAAAAAATATAATTTTCCTAAAAAGTACTTGAGTATTTTTGCCAGAATTTTCAGTGAATTTTTTTTAAACAAACAAATAATGAACTAATAAATATATAGAAAAATACTGCATATAATAATTATTATTATTTTGTTTTACTGAAAAACAATACAAATTACTCATTAAGTACTTATTTTTTTATAATATTAATATTTAATTTGTTAAATGTATTAATTCAATTATAATTTAATGAATAAAACAAAATACTTAAATTTTTAATTAATATATTAATATTTTATATGTTAATATATTAATATTATTAATTGCATCAATTCATTAAGATACAAAGATACATTTAGTATATAGCTAAATGCATCTCTTAAAAAGAGAGATAAAACAAAACAAAGATATATTGGCTATATTGAGACTTAAAAAAACTGTTAATCCAAAATGAATTATTTTATTGCACAAGTCAAATTAATCTCTTTTATAAAAATGTTATGGTACTTATGCATCCTTTTCGAAGCTCAAAAGCGCCAGTCAGTCTACATTTACATTTACATTCATTACATTGCATAGAAAAAAATTATTTATCAACATTTCCTGTAGGTGTTCCACAGTTAACACGTAAAATAAAAATAAAAAAATCATATTTTTTCAACTTTTCCTTTAATATGCTATTTCTTTTATAAATGATTCTTATTTTAAGGATATTTTACTAGAAAGCAAGCTGAAGTTACTGATTAAGAAAATGCTTTTGGAGTTCATAATTTAATGACTCATCCTTTTTGAGCTCCATAAAGCCTTTTTTCGACTACACAATGTCCTCTGTCTCCTTTAAAAGCTTTTATTGTGACTGCTGTCATTGTCCTCTTCCGGCATGAATAACAGCAGTGCTCTGTTCGCACGCTTCTAGATTGGAGAATCGCCCGTTCACACACACACCGTTCTCACCCCAATTTAGCTGCAAATTAAATGTCAGAGACTGGCACGGAATTCTGATCAGGAAACGCTCAGATGAGAGCAATTTGTCTTTGATAAAAGGTGGCGGACTGACTTTTCCTTTATATTAAACGCATTTAAAGAACAGGTGTAAGAGATGGATTCTATCTGTCAAGGGTTTGATGGTTATCAACCCAAAGCAACACCATCCAGAACAATCAGATCTGCTGTGAGGAGAGCGCAGATCATCCAACATGACGCAGATGGATCTGGGAATATAAGGTCACGCTCTCTCCACGTCGCTCTGTCGGTCTCTTTTGCTCTTTGGTATGTGGAAATCCATGGTGATCTTCTGAGAGTGATGGTGTGAAGCTTGATGTGCGTCAAACATTCCTGAACGAAGCTGATTCCTAACAGGCTTCCACATCAATGCCCCACAGGAGGAAGGTCACGTGTGAGGCATTGTTGGTTGGGAAGTACCTTAACCATCTTCAACAATGAGATCCTGGAAAAATCCACTTCATGTTCCCTTGGGAAGCCGCCTTTCTTTGCCAACAGAAAGATTAGTCTTCCTCTATAAAGCTGCCAGAGGCTTTCTGTGGATTGCTGATGTCCACCTGGAGCTTCTTCAGTTCGTCAAGAGCAAGGCCTTCTGTGTGAACACATCCTCTGGGTAAATGAAAACCTCATCCATCTTTACAGAATGTGTGTGAAATGGACAATGAGAACATATTGGGGCAAGACTGTGAATTTTCATGGCTATGGAATTCACACGATACTCCTTTTTGGCCACTTTTTTGGTGGAAAATGTAGAGAAATGGGATCAGGAAATGGAAATAGATCGATTCAAACTTGTTGGCCATATGTGAGCCAAGGCTCATCGTGTTGGAGCTGAAAATTGACCGATGAGTGAGAAAGGTGTAGTATATGGTGGCTAGGGAACTGCCACTCCAACAGAAACAAGCTTTTAAGCAAAGAAACAGTCAAGAGGAATTACGCGAATCACCAAAATACTCCTGAATTCAATATGCATGCAACAATTCCCAAACTAGTGGAAAATATCACTCCACCGCTGTAATCAAATTACCTGCTAAGGCGTTTTAAAATTCTGAAAAATGTCTTTAAAAAATTGAAAAATCATTACTGAGGCCATGACAAAAATTATTAAATAATTAAAATAACTTAGTTTAATTAGAATTGTTAAATAAATTAAATGTAAATAATTAAATTAAGTATTCAAATAAAAATACTTAAACTTTATTTAAATAAAATATTAATATTAAAAGTCAGTAATTAAAAAACTAAAGAAAATAAGTAGAAAATAATAAATAAAATGTAATATACAAAATGTATTTTTAATAAAAATACATGAATTATGTTACTGTTTGTAATACAGTATATTAAAAAAGTTTATAACCAAAAATCATAATTTATAAATAAAATATAATTTAAATCAGTATCAAAGTAAATGATTAAATAAAAATTCCAATTACGAAATTTTTTTATAATAATAAAAAGGGAAATATATATATGAAAGTAAATAATAGATAGCATTTTTCATTAAGCATTAAAAAAGTAATTGAAAAAAAAATCTGAAAATAAAAAAAATGCTAAGGAATACAAATCAAATCTTTAAGTATTAAAAGTATAACATTGAAAATTATATTTACTGCATTATTGGTGATTTGTGAACATTGAAATAATACTGTTAATTTGCCACTCAGACTCATGTTAGGTTGCTCCACGCAGAACCTGATGTGGGAAATAAAAACAAAAATAGACGAACGAATCGATGAACAGATGCTTCAGTGTATAATGAGTCTTTGCAGCACCATTAGCACCAACTAGCTGAACCTCCCCCAAAGTCATCAAACTCCAGCACCAAAAACTCTGCTGAGCTCACACACACACACACACACACACACACACACACACACACACAAAAACAGGAAACGAGAGATCTCCCGATCTGTCTTACCTCCAGCCATTTCAATCACTAATACACTCCCAAAGAACTCTGGGTGTCCAGACGTATCAAGATTTCACTCAGGTAATATTTCATAAATGAATTATCTTCCCAGCAGCAGACGTGATTAGACAGAGTATCGAAGAGGACAGGAAGTGCTCCTGTTTCTGATCACATGACACTGGCCACAGTAACCGGTCATTATTCAATCAGAAGAAGACATGTGGTCAGTCGCTATATCCTCATCTAACATACGATATGCTATGAAAATGTCATGTTTTGGGCTTTAGCAATGCATCTTATATCTACTAATAAGGCTCATTAATATTCAAAGGCCAGCTAAAATATCCCCAAAGTGCTTCTGCCGCACATTCATGTTTCTTTCATTCCCTCAGGACCTTTTTTTAGCTTCATATCTTGAGGGAAGAGAAGTGGAAACTGCTATTCCGCCCATGACGCCTAATCACATTTCCTTCTTATTGGTTTCAAAGCGCACCGAGAGAAATTAAGGCTGAAGTGACCGAATCTAATAAATATTGATGTTCATTACAGTCTCTCAGAGCATTCTCTACCTGCCTCTCTCTAGATGTGTCGGCTGTACCCACAATGCCCCTCCCTTCCCGCTCTTTAAATGATCCGCCTGTCCTGTGGAAACCAAAGAGGCAGAGAAACTGGCTGCCATCCGAACATACCAGCATTTCTCTGGACTAAATATAGACGCCGCACGCACTGATGTCTGAAATCTTAATGGATGTTTCATGCAAACGCGCTCCAGATAAAACCAAAGCTGTCTGATTTGATGCCAAGCCAGTGCGCACCTGCCCAAAAACGCAAACTGAGGGGGAAAAAACCCTCTGAGAAGAGTGCAAAAACACCTCTCTTACCGGATGTTTAGCTACAGTCGTCCTAACGTGTGTCTGTATCCACAGGGACGGAATTATATCCAGAATGCTCCAGACTCACAAAACGCACGCTTGATGAAGAGCTTGCAGACACATCCGTGATCCACCTGCTTCCAACACGCATGAACACACCAGCACTCTCCGAGCGCACCGACACACACTCAAGCAGAGGGCGTACCTACAGTCAGCCAACAGAGAGAGAGAGAGAGAGAGAGAGAGAGAGAGAGAGAGTGTTAGGACGGCACAAGGTGGAGGGAGGAAGTGGAGTGTGGGAAACCGAGAGAGAGAGAGAGAGAAAGATGCACCAATCACATTTGTTCTCTTCATTGCCATCACAGTAGCTGTTTTCTGATGGAACAAACTGTCCCATGGGGAAGGAAAACTACAAATGAGATCTCTGGAATATCTCAGTGGTATCAAGAGAATGAATGGGGGAATCCTTATTCTCTTCATCAGTATTGTTTATATTGTTTCCCATTGAATACATCAAGAACAAGATGATTTTGTTAGATTTATGCTTTTGTTTGAAGGTTGACTTTATCTGTTTCAAATCTGCAGAGCAACTAGAGGTGCAGCGCGCTGGACGTTTTCTTTTAGACGTTACATCAGTGCGATTCAATACCACAGTCTATTCTAGAATATACTTCTTATTATTAAAGTTTAATTTTAGCAATTATACTTTTTCGTAATCAACCATGTTGATGCTGATGTTGCTTTTTCACCTATAACAATGCTTTATTTATCATTTTATTATTTCAGTACTGTACTATATGTGCTAAAATTTACCTGTATTTTATTATAATTATTGGTTATTATTATTATTATTATTATTACTATATTAATTTCTGGCTAATAAAAGCAGGGACCATATATGACAATTAGCCTTTTGGCTAACTAGGGTATGTTAATAAATGCATAAAAGTAGAAAAATATGAAATGCTAATAGAGTAAAAAAAAAAAAAAAAAAAAAAGTTTATTCAAGATATATTTTCTGAAAAGATGTCTTTTGATTTGAAATAATTTAAAAGCACCATAGAAATATCCATAAAAAGTATTTTAAAAAAGTATAACATATGCACTAAACATGATTTTTTTTAGCTGACAAATTTGTTTTCAAACAATATAGCTATGTTTTTTTTTTGCATCAAATATCACTATTTTTGTATGGAAATTTGTTAAAAAATCTAAATGAATTTTAATACATTAAAAAATTTACATAAAATAATTGAATATATAAAAATGTTATGTAATAAGGTTAAATTATTGTAAGCGTCATAATAGATTTTGAGTCTCTTATGCTCACCAAGGTTGCATTACGTGAAATAGTTCAAATTAACTGATCTATTATAACAATTAAAATTAAACGTTTCGTACTGTAATTCTATTTTTAAATGTAATTTCTTCCTGTGATGCAAACCTGAGTTCTATGCATCATTGCGTCATTGTCACTGATAATATGCTGATGCTGATAGAAATCTATAAAACATTACAAATATTTTTACTGTCACTTTTGGTCAATTTAATGCATCCTCGCTGAATGAAAGCATTCATTTAGTTTTGTTTCCAAGAAAATGTATTGCGTTTTAAGCATGTTTATGTTTGGAAAACAAGACAAAAATAACGATGACGCTCTGATTTTTCCAGAGTTAGTTGTTTGTCCCTCAATCATTGTTCTACACACGTATGACAGTGATGGATCCTCTATGTTCCTGTGCAATATGTTAGCTGAGGACTCGACAGCTGGAGTCCGATAGAGAGAGAATGAGGGGACAGTGTTTATGATGTGTGTGGAGTAGACCAGACAACAGGAAAGAAGAAGAAGAGAGAGACAGAGATGGGATTGTGGAGAAGAAGAGAGAGGAAGAGGATTGTGTAGAACAGAAAGCTCAGGATCAAAGCCCAGGATCAGTGTGACTTTAGAAAGTTTCTGCACAGCAGATAAAAGCCTCCAGGAGAATCTTCAGATATCCTCGTTCAGCACAGGCAACAAAGGTTCTTGTTTGTTTGCTCAGATTCTTTGTCGCGGGCTCAAACTGATCATGGATTGAACTGGATTGACCTTTTTATGTAAATTGGCCCTTTGCTAAGCCTCGCTTTAAAAACATTACTGACCAATCCGACCATGGCAACTGTTGC